>NW_010195379.1:8209-9585 GCF_000695765.1 Mesitornis unicolor
TGTCTGGGGCTTGTCTGTGAGAGTTCCCAGCTACTGAAGTTATAAAAATATCTTTTAGCATTTCTCCTTCAAAATTAAGGAAAGCTAAAAGCTGTGTGATGGCTGTGTATGTGGATAGATCTCACTGGGGAACACTTCCACCAGATGAATAAGGTGGTTGGTAGTGCTCTACAGTTTTAAAGGAAGCATTGCTAAGTGTCAATTATCATTAAGTTATTCTTTTCTCAACTTCATTAGTTCTGAGGAACAAGAGCTCTCAAAAGTAATAGGCCAGGTAGTTTTTATGGCTTCTGGGCTTCTCTTTCAGTGGTCAATTCAAATTCCTCCAAACCAGATAGAGTGGCTTTCCTAGCTCTCTAGCTAAGTGTCTCAAAGATTTACTGGTTGTATTTTATTACAAAGAAAGATGAGAGCTGTTTGAGCTTACTGGTACTTCAGCGAGAAATAGATGCAATGAATTAACTGACATGGTTACTTCACCACGGTGTTTCTTTGTGTCTGTTTTGCATTGCTGTTTTTCTTGACTGAAGATAGACAGACCCCGAAATAAAATATCTGTCATGCCTGATGCTTTTCTATCCCTTGCTTTACTATGCCCTCAAAATATGTTTATAAAGACTGGTGCTGCTTTGATAGAGCAGTGACTTTACTACAGATGGGAGGTTGTTGGACATCTATAGTTTATGCGTGTCTACAAAAGAGGATCATGTCACTTGAGTTTAACTAGATGTTCTATAACAGATATTGTCCATTAACAATTAGTTATTTCTTTAAACTTCTAAACACCAGTCAGATAACCTTTCTTGTATTTTGTTGTTGGTTTGCAGCTGAAATTGTATCCCATGTGTCATTTTAACATGCATCTGGAAGTCTCAATTATTCTCAAATAAAGCCAAGTTGGAGCATGAGGGAATGCCATTAAAAAGTAAGTTTTCATTCCACTGCTGAGACAATCCTAGTATTTTGAATACTCTTCATGGACACAGAGCAGCATGGAATAAGACAGGCAAACCTGAAGCAATAGCCAAACACAACTTTCATGGTAAATGTAGAATCGCAAACCACAGGAATATAGTGCCAAAATGTGGTTTGTGTTGCATTGTGACAGAGCACTGTGAGGCAGGATAATACTGCCAAGCATTAGCAACAGTCAATTCCTATGTGAGGTATTAAAAGTTACATTGAGAAATTGTTCACATCTGTTCAACATTCTCCATATTAATATGACATTTTGTTTTTCAGATACAGTATGGCAATATTTTAACTTAATAATTCAGCTAATTTTTCAACATATGAATTTTGTGGTGGTGTCTGTTTTATTAGACATGGACAGATAAAACCAGATTTATAGAATCACAGAATCACAGAACGTTAGG
>NW_010195380.1:0-43050 GCF_000695765.1 Mesitornis unicolor
GAGCGATTCTGTGATTCTGTGATTCTACTTTGTCAAACAGTGTAATGTATTCCCATTCTAAAAGGTTGTCTGCTTACATTTACCCACAAAGTCTTTGCTAATGCTACCCATCTCATACAGACCATTAAAACTTTTGTTTGTCAAAGCATGGAGAACCTTCAACAATAGTGTTTGCTCGTAACTAAAAATAATGTGTTACAGCTTAGCTTATTGTGTGGTTCTGTTTCTCATGGTCAAATCTTTACATCCTTACTCACAAGATAACTCCATGATAAATTTTTATTTCAGTTTTAAAAGGTCAAATCCAGATGTGTTTAGTAAATTTTTGTTCAGACTTTATTCAAGAAAGACACCCATACATGTGAAGAAGAAAAAAATCTGAAAGAATAAATGAAACTGTGAATCACTGTGTAGAAACTCCTACTTCATTGAAAACCATTCCAGTTTTGCCCCTACCTGTTTTTACTTACTGATCTGAAACCAAAATAAGCATGGCTTAAAATGAGAGAGTCCACATAGCCTTTTACGAAGGGTTGTCTGTAATTGTTGATGCACGGCTCACGTTGAGTAATACGACCTGTGCAGGAATAAATACTCAGGAGGGCCTGTAGTCTGTTCAGGAAATTTACTATTTGAAAGCACCAGAGGAAAAGAACGTATTTGCTACACAATTTCTACATCGGGAACCTGCCTGGTTCCACCTGTGAGCATGTTTAAGCCCACACTGCCAACAACAACATAATTCAGGAAGGAAGTCTGGTTCCACCAACAGCTCACCACTCCTCTCACTATCTGGTAGGCTCCTATTTTGTCCTATCCTGGAATGTGTTTTTTATCTCTGACCTTTTTTCAGTCCTACAAATGGCTTTCTGCCATACTACGAAGTCTGTGCGTCCATCTCCCTTAGTGGAGGGAATCAGGTGGTCCTGCACAAAAAGTTATATTTACATTTTACAAGGAAACTTTACCAGTAGCTGGGGATTAGGGCTTATGCACTGAGGAGTAATAAAAAGAATATATAGAATAATGTTGTACTGCATTTAGAGCATTTTAGTTAGTGCAAAGAAATTCAACTTAAATTGTTTATACAGGAAAAGCTGTCAGGAAATAAAATACTTAACTATATACACCATTAGCAAATAGTTGACAGCAGCTATAGAATACCAGGGATATTTTTGTTACCATTATTTATTCCTTTAAAGGAACCAGTAATCTCAGAATGCATCCTGTCCCAGTCTTCTCTTAACACCCCTGAAACCAGAGTGAACTTTCTTGTAACATATTTATTTTAGCTTGTGGCAGCTGAGTGGCAACACTGAATATGACCTCCTGTGCTGTATTTCCCTTCATAACATCCTTCCCAGGCCATTTCTGCTGCAACTCATTTGTCTCCTGAAAGATTCACTACCCGCAGCGTTCTAGAAAGATTCACAGACTCGTAAACAGGTTTGGGCTGGAAGGGACCATCTAGTTCCAACCAGGTGGACGTTAGGAAAATCTTTTCAAGATTACAGATAGGAAGTCACTGAGATAAATTTGCCTGGATTTTTTTGGTGGGTGAGTGGGGAGGGAGGGTGCATTGTTTTTTCTTCCTTCTGGAAGGATCTCAATGGTATGCAGTGACTGGCAGCAAGTTTAACATCACTCAGGAGAGAAACAGAGAGGGATATGGGCTCTATAAGTCCCAGTTCTGTATGATTCAACATGCTGTCCCATCAAAATGAGAAGTTATTAAAAGATGATTCACAGCTGCTTAGGAAGAATAAAAATAGGTACAATCTGCAAAACTCAGATTCATAATTTACATACTGCAAATGCTAAAGTGGACAAAGATTCAGAAATCTGGATTCGGGCTCAGCGCCAAGGAAAAACTGAGTTGTTATATAATATTAAGTCCTACAGATACTAATAACAATTCAAGGCAAAACTTGGAAGCTGCAGTTAATGGACACATTTTTATGGCCTAGAACCATGTAGGTAGGAAATCAAAGCTTCCCCAGTGGCCCTAGATATACACGATGAATGAGCTGCACTAATTAGCTTTAACTTACAAGTGCAAATCAGGTTAATTAAAAATAAACTTTACTACATTACAGCACTGAGCACAGCCCTTTTCTTAATTCAAGTACAGATGAATGGATACAGCAAATGTTCTCTAAATGCGTTCACTGGGTTAATTAAAAGTCAGGCATTCATCTGCAGAACCAGACAGAATTTTTTATTTCTACGAGAGCTGTTGGCTACTTGGGATTAAGAAAAAATGAAGAAAAAAAAAAAAGCATCTGATCTCTGCTGAAGTTAAAAGGTTTTTTACACCAGAAATCTAAAACACTGCTGATGTAAGAAACATTGACTCACAAGCAAAGGAGTATTAAAGCCTGCCACAACATGTCCTCTGCACTGCCTTTTTTTTTTCTGTGGAGATTACTGTGTCAATGGTATGAACAAGTTGAATTCAGTATGTTGAAGTAGCCTAATACCAGTGCAATTTTACCTTTAATACACTGAGTTACAAACTGCAGAGGTTCAGCTGGCTCACACATAAGCCAGGTTGGTCATCGGGGGCTCAGGCCACAGACAGGGCAGACAGCTGGGGGGCAGGGGAGACACAATGCCCTCTCAGCAGCCCCTCTGCCTTCATGGGCTCTTGCTGAGACAAGTCCACTTGAGGAAAATCTATGCCCAAAACTCAGCCTTTTAGCTGTAAGCAGTCTTTTTGCCAGGATGCTGCAACTTGTCTTTGCAGAGACTCCAGTGTGCAGCTGAAGCAGATTTGCTAACTTTTTCTTATTTCTGCACCAGAGGCATTTGCCTGCAGGCAGGAACCCATTCCTGAATTAGTTTATTATCAGCCTCTTGCTTAGGAAAGTCAGCAGCACTGGATGCAGAATGACTAAGTAAATCTGTATCTAACTTTTAAGATTATCTTGTTGGCAGAGGCTCTAAATAGACCTTCAGAAGTACTGGATTCTCTCTCACCTTTCCAGGAATATTCTTTTAAGAGATTACAAGCGACACATTTCCAAATGTGCGACATGATCTCTTCATAAGGGAACTGTATGTCAGGAAGGAAGTCAGGCAGACCTCCTCTGTTTGGTGAAGCCCATAAATCACCTTGTTCAGCAAAAATTCAAGTACAGCCATGTCTTGACTGGCCTCACAGAGGCTCTCCAAGTGAAACCAGATCCAATAGAGGCAGCAATTTTATTCTAATGCTTCTGCCTCCTTCCTCACTAAGTGCACTAACTGAGATGCAAGAAAACACAATCTGCATGATGAAATGTTCTTCAGGAATGCTTCCCCAGTAACAGTTTTGACAAATACAATGTTGTGCACTTCCACTGGGGAGCTCCAAGGCACTGCCAAGCAGAACATCTGAACCTTGCCGGACAGAGAGGTTGAAGAAGGGTGGGTAAACCTAGGGGCCCACCATTGCCTTCAGTCCAAGCAATTTAATGCAACAGCCAAAATGGCAAACTCACATCTAGAACTGGGCAAGGTGCCTGGTCCATTCCTTGCTGGATTTCTGCTATTACAATGTGAAAGGATGCTCAAAGTACACGAGGACTGAAATCCAATGTAAAAGCAAGAAGTTGGCACCTGTAGACTCTGTCCCAAGCTTAGTTATCCCAGTGGACTACAAAATACAGTCAAGGATGATGAGGGCTCTGTTCTGACAAAGCTACATACCCTATTCTGGTTTGTTCATAAAGCTGAGATAATTAAGCAATAATTCCTTCCATATTTTAGTCACTACTTTGCCTGTAAAACTAGCTGATAAATTTAACATACCCCAGAATACAGAAAAACAGTGCAAAATATGCTGCTTTAAGGTCGTTAAAGGTCTCTTCACATAGGAAAACTGTTGGGTAGTATAAAACAAAATCTAAGCACTATCACTAAGTACAAGAGAAAAATAAACTTTTTCTCCCTGTTTTAGTTTTTAATAAAGACTTATTGCTAATAAGTTAGCAGGACAGCAGATTCCAAATCTTCCAATGCTGATGTTAGGACAAGGAAATTTAAAACCTGTCTGATTTCAAGGGAAAGAACAGATTTTTAGTACCCTGTATGTCAACAAGCTGAATTTTCTTTAAATAAAGAAAAGGCACGTATAAGGCACCACAGTCTAACTGTAAGTACCTTAGCCATGTGTATACTTTAATTATGTATTTATCATTAGCAACCTAAATTTGGTAACATAAAGGTTAGTAACCTAAAGATAAACAAAGTATGTGTATTTGCAGCACCTGTTTTGACAGTGTCAAACATTTTGGATTTGAACTTTATCATATTCGAGAGACATCAGATCACGATTTCAGTTGAAGTCTTAAAAAGCACCTGACTTTCCAAAACAATTTTTTCTCAGATTACAACAACTCAGCATTCAGTGCTGAATTTTGAATTATACAGAACTCATCACTTTAATGCCGAAACAAAATCACCCAGCTGGATTCGTACATACAGCGAGTAAAGCTGAAACTGTTCTGAAGATTCACTGTCAGTGTATTTTGACATTAATACACATCTCTTGTTCTGATTTCCTTTCTCACTTTTGTCTTGCTTTTATGTCAGATGGAGAAATACGCCACTGACATAGTCAGATTGGTATCCACAACTTTGTTTTGAAGGGAGTGAATGCACCTAAAATCTGAGTAAAAAGCCTTATTTTTGTTCACATTATTATGCACTTCTAAAAGATAGAGAAGCTGCAGGAGCCTACATTGTCTAGCCACTTTACCTGCCAAACAAAGAAATATGTGTTGCAATTTTTTCTGACAACAGAATTATAAATATGTGAAGAAGTGAGCTATTTTGACATGCTTTAGATTGTGGGTTTACTTTATACAGATTCTTATGTATCTTTCAATATGGAATCATTTGGAACTGAAAGATGGAAGAGTTTGACACAGTTTGGGTACACCACACTAGCTGAGAGTGTGTGAGAAAGCACTGGTAAAGGTTTTTCTGTTTTAAAATAGCACTATACCATTTCAGTAGGCTAAAGAGCTCAATAGCATATAAAATATACACACATTCACATTTATTTCTGCAAGTATTTCTTGCCAGGCAAGTTTTTCTCAACTCTAATGAGGACTTCAGAAACAGTTACACAGTCTTTATGAATGCTTCAAGCACAAGAGAAATGCCAGGAAAGGTAAAGTAATTAGGTCCTTCATATGAAATTAGCTGATAGACTGCAGGCAAAGGAACAAAGGAGAAAGTAAAAGTTCCAGACAAAATTAATTGTCTCTCATATGCAGTGATCAAGGATATGAGCACCATAGCACCAGGTGATAGAAAGCTTCAAGCTAGGGGGACCAAAAACTATCATGATCGTAACTGCTAATGACACGTTCACCTCTGTATGTGAAACTGAAGACAGGGAAATCACTGCCTTAATAATAGTTCACTCTAAGGAGGAACAGTCAATTTCGAAGTACTCCATGTGTCAATCATCTGCTTAATTGTCCCATATGTGTCACTACATACACCTTTTAAAGGGTTGCAACCAAACTTCTGTCAGTTGTTTTCCTCAGCAAACAGACCTGTCTGTGCTCACAATGCATTTTTCCCTGGTTTTCACTGCTTTTTTACACAATGTAATAGTTAAATTTCATAGCTCAAGTGACTGCTTCTTAATTTCTCTCTCCTCCACAGCTAAGAGCAAATTCTTCATTACTAATTCTTTATAACTGAAACATGCATCTCCACACTTGTCTGTTAAGTACAGCAACACATATTGATCCATAATTGAATTAAATGAGAATCAATTTTGCATTGTTTGTACAGATAAGTAGAACTGAGAACTCTTCTGAGAAAAGCAAAAAAAGATTTTTAAAGGCTATGAGAAAAATAGTTAAAGTGATCCTTCAGGACAAATTGAAGCTGCAGAAAATAATCTTGCACTCCTAGACTCAATAGAATTTTTTAACAGATCTCTGCACAAGCTCCATGAATTTCTAGCTGCGTAGTCTCAAGCTGTTCTGTGCATGGAGCCCAAAGCACGCATAAAAAACAAGGCTGCAACAACATGCACAAGGTATTTTGTGGAAGCAACGTTACAAAGGCTGCTTCTGGAAATCAGTGCACAGACAATGTTAATATGCACTTCCCCTTTTTCCAATATGTCTGCATTTCCATTTGAAAATATTGTCCAGTGTAAATTTCTGTCTTTGGTTTGGATCTCGGGACCTGAGACTGCTTTATTCTTGATCAAAAATCTGATGGTACAGTGCCAGCGTTGTATAGTAATTGTGCATGTGTTTGTTAATGTTGAACACAGCATCAGGAGCTTCATAGGCTATAAGACTCCATAGTCTACAGCTCACTTGCACTATGTAAGTGCAGGTATGTGCAGTAAAGTCACATGCTTTCGGCACATATGTAATAAAATTGCTTTATCTGATATGTTGGCTAAGCATGATGCAGTGTGGTCAAAAGGAGAAAATCACTGGCAAATGCTAACTCTAAAATGCCTTGACTTAGACATTACAAGCCTGGTAACATTATGGGATTATTTCATACCCATGAAAAGTCATAGTGTTATAGACAGTGCCCAGACTCAGGGCACTTGAGGAAATCTCTCATTCTCTGGTGAATGCTGGCGACGTTGCCAGAGCCCTGGTAGTTCATATAACTAAAAGCAATTTCAGAATCTTACACCAAAAGCTGTGGGTTGATCCTAGCTAACTGTAGAGCAGGAGAGTTTCAAGTACTTCTGTTCTTTTCTGTGGTCTCAAATTCCTTAGTTGCTACAATCAAGGAGCACCCAAAATCTCCATTACATCAAAGACCTTAGTAAAAAATCAAGATTACTTCTAGATGAAGCAGGGTTTACAGCCATTTCAAGGGAGAAGAAAAGGCTAGATAGAAACATTCTGTTAAATATACTGTCACACTGCAAATTATTTTTTATCATATAGCCTGACAATGATTGGAAACACCAGAATCTTAACTTGTGAGGATGCCTGACTTCTATAACTGCTGTCTAACTACAATGACTTATTTGCTCTTATGCAGCCATGACTCATGGCTTGTGAATAACAAGAATCAATAGTCAGCATAAGAAACTTTCAATGCATTGCTACATTGTGCACTAGAATAAAATCTCCGGCTACTAGGCCTCACAAAAGTTCTGATTTCAAGAAAACAAAACTTAAGCCTTAAGTATTCGGTTTAGAACCCACATGTCAGGTTGCTACAGCTGGTATGTCATATAGTAACATACATGTGAAAGAAAAGGCACTGCATTTACTAAATTCCACTACCTGAACAAATATTTTATGTAAGTTTTACACTTGATGTCACATGTGTATTCACCTGAGGCAGTATGTCCAGAAAAAGTGGAAAAAACAACATAATGGTGTTCAAAATCCACATACCTTGTCAGGCACCATTAATTCTGTAACCAGGCTTAGATGGAACTGAAATCTGAGGACCACCATTGCCTGAAGATACAGCTATTTAAATCCCACATGCCAAAGGGCCCTCATGTGGTTCCCAATGAAGAGCTATCAGTGAAGCGGCAATAAGGTAACATTGTCCTCTACAGTGCTTGACGTCCTATTGCTAAGGTACAGAATGAGTGGTTACAAATAGCAAGAAAAGCAAATACACAGTGGTCTGATCCAGAAAAGTCTTTGCCCAATGTTAGCTATTCCTTGCCTTGATGTGCAAATGCTAAACAAACCCCCATCATCACACTAAAAGAAAAACTGATTCATCCAGATAACGCCCACAATGAGCACTCCTGTTAACTCTAGAAACTCCAAGACTGTGAAATCGAGGTGGAAAAAAGGTTATAAAGCTATAGATCTTTAAGCACTCATTAATTCTTAATAACAGCTTCCTTTGCCATTTTGTATGTATTATTTGTTGGGTAAGGTGAATGTTTAAAAAATAGGGTGCGGAAAACTCCATGGATGAAATATTTTCGGTTTTTACTTCCTGATACAGTGTATTTGTAGGAAAAGAGCCTACAGAACCTGGAAGAACAAGCTGAGCTTACAGGTTCTGCTGCAAGAGCCAACAAAGCCTGTGAACCTGCATGGGCGGCATTTCAGCAGTAAAAGGAACTTAAATGCAGCTGGGTTTGTAGCCAAAACAACTACGTATATATCCTTGAATCCATTGCAGGCAGGTTGTTCTTGATTGTTCTTTTTCATTTTGTAAGAGGGCTTTATAAAAGGGAAGAGAACTAAAAATACTTACTTTTACATGCCATTAGGTTACAATGAAGCTCTTAAGTTTTCCTTGCAGCGTTGCCATCCATGACCGTGCTGCACAAACAAGTTTGATGCAGTACCCCCACTGGAAATGCTAACTCCCTGCTAAAATGGCCCATCCTCTGATGCCGTTGGGAAGGTATGGCCTCCACAGGAAGACCCTGCGCACCCCACCACACAACCAGCCCCCCCGAGCCTGCCAGGGCTCTGAAGGACAGCCTCCTTCACCTTCCCTCAGCACAAACACACCACAGCAGCAGCAGCAAGACCTTGTGCCAGGATCTTCACTAGAAAAAGCTGGGTTTTTTTTAAATACAGATCACTTAGAGCACAGATTTTTTAGGCAAAAGGAGGGAAAAAGCTTGAAAACAAACCCCTCCTTCTTGCCTACTCCATCCTAACAATATGGAAGCTTTCCTTCAGGGTTCTCAGCTCACTGACAGGTGGAAGTTTCCTGGGCGGGAATACCACACAGCCCTCCTGGCCCCTCCAGGGAGAAGCCTTGCTTCTTGTCATGGCCTCAGAGGCTTTGGCTGTGCTCCCAGGCCTCTTGCAGCCCCCACTAAGCCTCTGACCTCCTTTGGAGGAGCTGCCCCCCCACCCACACACACTGCAGAGCTTCTGGAAGGTTTCCCCCACCTCTCCCCAACTTCCAGAAGGTTTTCCCACCCCTGCAGGGCAACAGCCCTGAGGAGCTTTGGCAGGAGGGTCACAGCTGGCCATGCCCACCTGTGTGGTGCCTCCCAGCAAAGAAGCATAAGGCCGAGATTCAGAAAACACTCTCGGTCAGTTCCTAACATGCAGAGAGTCTTTGAGGGCGGTGGCTCAGAGAGCTCCCTATGCGATGGCAGCCGCATGCTGAGCAGTGGTGGTGTAGAGGAAGATGAGATGTCGGCTTTCGTTGGGAGCTTTTTCTTTCTATGTATCTGACTGCCTTGCAGGCTCAAATTAATTTACCAAGGTATATCCAAGTTCCTGGCTGCCTACATACACTGTCTATGATGAAGGGGCTCTCTGTGAGGCACTGAGGCAAGTGCCTGGATCAACGGTTTTCCTCTGCTGTGCTGGTTCCTCTGGCACTGGACCCAATGTGCTCTGTTCCACTTGCCATCAGAAGGATTATACCCAAGGCTGCTTTCATTATGGATTAAACTTGAAATATATCTGGAAGGGTTGAGAACAAAAAAAAGCACTCCACCAAAAAACAACCCTTCTGAGTTCAATCCCAAGATGTTTAATATTCCTAGGGAGAATTGATTTCGTTTGGGATGGCTGCTAAAACCCTCTGTTTAAATAGCTATTCCACTGCTGTTGCAGTTCTTAGTGCTTAAATGACTGAGAAGTAGAGGTCATTAAAAGCAGGTTTCTCAGAAGTGCTGAATATTCACTATTTCACTGACAGGCACCAACCCCTGAAGAGTGAATCTCCTCATCTCCTCATCTATCTTTTCAACATGAAAGGAAACCATTTTGGCAGGGCACAGGCCAGGGGAGATTCAGGGCAGCCAACCTGCTATCGTATATTTGAATAGCATTGCTCTTTCTAGCTGTGCAGATGTGAAAACTGGCAACAAATTTCTTGCCGGCACTGCTGTAAATATTTGATAATTTCAGTGCAAGTCTAGGCAACTTCCTACCCTTCCGCAAGACTCTGAGAAATAGGTCTCCGAGGAGAGGAATTTGGTATATGGTATTCACACTGCTGCTTTATTTGACAGTTTAATCTCACAGTCTGGATGTTTAACGCAATTGGGCTGTTCATTCTTTCTCCCGAAATGGTGGTCTTGCATTCCCTCCCACTGCCACTCGGGATCACAGGGCTGGCAGGTGTCCGACTGATGGCCATATCTGCTGTGCTTTCCATGTAGCTTTCAATAATGATGGTTTTGCTCAGCATTACAGCTCAGCGTGTGCTTTGCTATTGAATTAGCACACAGAGGAGAAGCCAATAGAGTCCCTAGATGAAACAGAAAAGTGCGTATTTTATTTACTTTTCATTTTGAAACTTCCTTTCACTGAGTAAAAATTTAAAGTAGATAAGCAGTTTGACTAACAGCCATCTTTCAATATTACTGTCTTCTCTGCAAATGGATTAAGAAGTATGGTCATAAATAACTTTTTTTCATTTGCATGTCACTTCAGAGTGAATGCTGTTGCTGGCTAAATTCAAGAAGTGCTTCCTGATTATTAAATAGGATTTTTGGTCCTGAATTTTTGCAGACTGGCAACATAATGCAGACTTACCTAGACTATCCCTTGTTCACTTCCTTGAAACAGTTTTTATCTTGCTTTTCCATACCTTGAGAATTCTTGGAAATACCTCTTCTAATGCTTTTTTAACAGCAGCTTTCCGCCCCCGTCCCACAGCTGAATAACACTGGCAGTTGGCAGCTGCTGTAGCTAGGATTCAGACATGCTAATTTGACTACAGGTGTCTAATTAAACTATTTTTCAGAACTCCTCGTCTAGTCCCTTCCTAACTAGAGTGAGATCAGCATCTTTAGAGGACAGTTCACACATCACTCAGACAGCTGGATTTAAGATACCTCTGGCTGTGGCCATTTCATTCCTGGGAATGTCAATGACAACTAGACTAAAATCAGACAACAAAAGTTAGGTGACATAAACCCATGTCTCAGTCTCCACTTTAACATAAAACCTATGACTATGCATTACAACTTGCTGGTTTTGAATTGCTTATCCTAAAACTAAGGATTGCCTCACATGAACCTGATCTGTGCTAAGCTGCACTGTGCTACTTCCTTTATCCAAAGGTGGTCAAGCATCAGCTTGTACTTCTCATGGTAAATGATTCTGACTCAGGAGTCAACACTGAATAAAAGAACCCTGGCTGTTGAAGAACAATATACAAGATCAATGCTCAATTAATTCTATGATTTAACTTCAGCCCAGCAACAAGTTATTGTGAAAGTGGTTTGATCATGGTATTGTTCCATTTAGTGTAAGTATAACAATAAAAGACCTTCACAAACATGCTTTCTTGATTCTATCATTGCTTTAAAACTCCTTCCAGACAGGTATGGCTGGATTATAAATAGTCACTCTGACCTTCCCCACTTATGGACATAATAGGAAACCACTGGTTTTGCCTAAGGTAACTGGATACACAAGTAAAATCAAATCCTTTGCTTTTAATTTATGTTCTTCTATCAGTTATGATAGGATCTGACATGACATAGAGCAAGTGCACAACTTTTTTCCTATATCCATAGTTTTGGACTATTGCTTGTCTTGTTCTCTTTGTTGTGATAAGTTCAGATATAAATAACCTGTTATAAAACTCTCTTCAGGGAAAAGAAACAATGAATGAGTTATCAACTACCTGCGAACATAACTCATAAAATATGCAAGTAGAGTAAAGAAAAGACCCATCTTAAACAAACCAGGTAATTTTAAAATTCAACAGTATCAATGATACCTAATTTACCAATGAAAGAAATGCAAACATCTAATTTTTTTTTTGAAAACTTATATTGATATGTGAAATTCATTAAAATTCCTTCAGCTAATCAAAAGAAATAAAGTATTATTAGATTTAGATTGCAGTCTCAGAACTGTGATGGCAATATATTCGATCCTGCATAATTTGCAAAATCTCAGTACAGTTAGCAACTTGGAAATCTGTGATCAGTAATATTTTCTCTGTTGAACTCTACATCTCAACCGCAAGAACATCTCATTGCAATGATGGTAATTTACTGTAGAATAAGGCACAGAGAAAAATGTGTGATGTCTCTATTCCCACTGGTGCACTATATATATATATATATATACACACACACATAGTTATGAAGAAAATATATATTATGCTGCAATACACCAATCCCCTTATACTTTTGCCCTTTTGCTTTACTTCCTTTTCTAGACAGTGGAAGAGGATGAAAATTATCAGCCAATAGAAACTGTAGCAAATACCAGACAAAGGTAAAAGAGGAGTTTAACATACCTGCTGGCATTCCAAGGGCAAGATCCTGAGACACGGATTGCTTTAGGAAAACAAAGATTCCTTAAAATAGGAGTAGATATAACACATTTCAGTCTACCTTGTGTGCTGAACTAGAATTTAAGTTGCCTTAATTGCTATTCATCTTCATTTTGGTGTTTCAAAACTACATTACACTAATAGCAGACATTATGACATATTTCCTTGTCAAACATAGTCTTGTACTGAGCAATGTACTGTGAGAAAATGATTGAGGAAACTGTTGAAGTGGATAAAAAAAAAAAAGTCTTTACTACCATTGCAGAGGGCTGAGCTTGCTATTCTAATTTTGAAGTTGTAAGCATGCCGATCAAAAATGCAGCATCAAGGATACTTAAAGCATTCCTGAAAGATTTGACTTTTTTTCATTTGTTTAATATCTGATTTCAGATGGAATGAAAAGTGGGGTTTTTTTCCCCAAATAAAGTATAAATTCTCCACTGGTCTATGGCACAAATTGAATACAGGGAGTGTACTAGAAAAACCGTAACAGTCATCCTCCACCCGTAACCCCAGCAAAACAAACCATATATTCCAAAATGAACTTTAGGACAAAAATAGAATACTGAAGAGTGACATACCTTGTGTTCCAAATTAATCACTTATTCACTTGATTAACAGATTTTAAAATTTAAGGTAAGGACTTCACCAAAATCCTGGGTTGTGTTGTGTTACATATATCATTGTAAGAATGTTATTCACAAAGCCCATCTTTTGCTTCCCTGTTGTCATATTTAGAGTTCTATTCATGTTCCATAAGCATAGGTTATCTTTGTATTTGTGGGTGCACACTTTATTCTTATGGCCTGTGTTACTTCTAAACCTTATTGGAAGACCAGGTAATTTTCTACTGAAGGGCAAATGAAGTGTGCACCCACAAATGTGAAGTTTATCTGCTTTCATCCTGCCTTGGATGCAAGATGTAAGCCCAAGTTAGAGAAACCCAACAGAAAAGTCAAAACAAAATGTGCTCAATACCTGATAGATAAAACAAAAGTGCATTTTGAAGAAGGTAAGTGGCAATTATACCTGACATTTCCTGAACTGCATTTGATCATGCTGCAGAAGATTAGGCAGGTAGTTTCAGATCTTTCTGGCTCATGTTTAGAATAATTTTGCTACAGGTTCCAGGCTTTGGTTCTCTCACTGGAATCCACATCATAACTTTGCCTTCTTAACAAAGTTTCATGAAAACTCATTTTAAAACATAAATTTTTCAAGCTTCAGAGAAGCAGGTGTTCTATTTAACATAGCCTACATCTGAAAAGACTAATCTGCCACATTATCCTCACCGTGTCATACAATCTGAACTGATTCAAAGAGCCTGCATGCTACTGAAGTCCTCTATATCTGCAATTGGCTAGGCATATCAAAAGCAAAGCTGTCATGCAGCATTTTCTCTTATAGAATCTGATCCCTGCTTTGGAGGTGCCATCTAGAAACATGACTTGTGCATAATATTCACTGAACTTGCATTTACTTGATTTTTAAACAGTACTCTATTGAGCAGTTCTGCAAGTGCTCAAAGAGCAAAGCCTGTACAGTAGTTTTCCTAATCCACTTCTCCATCCAAGTTTCCAAGTCAATACACAAACAGGAAACAAAAGCAGGATGCTAGATTATAAAAAATTCTGGCAGAGGAAAACTAGGTTCAAAAAGATCCAATTGGCGTCATATCTCTATACTGCTGATAGCAACCTGGCCTAGTGGGAGGTGTCCCTGTCCATGGCAGGGGGGTTGGACTGGATGATCTTCGAGGTCCAGTCCAGCCCAAACCATTCTATGATTATATGAGTGATTCAGATTCAGACTCACCAGAGTATTTATTCAGAGAAGGCACTTCTCATGTATCTGCCTATCTTTTATAATACCATCCATTCCGAGAACATGAACTCATATCTGCATGAGTAGATTGTTAATCATTAATTAAAAAGAAGTCAAGAAGGGTTAGAGGAAGACAAAAAGGTCAAGACCACAGGTTTATGACAGCTTTTAAAATCCATGGAGGTCCAATCACAAACGGTGAAAATATTCAGATTATTTGATCCACACAGTTCTAGACCTAGCTAATGTGCCACTATTCTTCTCCCAGATCTACCTCCCTGAACGAGGCATGTTGGGCAATTAGCTTGTCTGTGTCTGAGCACATGATCTTGTTTACTGCCATTACTGAGGCTCCATGACATCAGCAGCTCCAGGGCCTTATGCAACCCATCACTTTTGGGGGGTATTTAAACCCTTGGTGCTCAAACTGATGCAAGGATCCAAATGTGGATCTGGCTGCTGCAAGTGGAGCACACCCGTGAGAACAGAGATCTGTTCACTGATCCATCACTAAATAGTATTGAACTACTGTTTTTCTAACTTAAAAAAAATCTCAAGTATAATCACAGCTTGATCAATAATCAAAATATTTAAATCATTTTATGATTCTCATCACAGAAAAAATGAAGCAGCATGAAAACCCTAGTCCCAGAGATGTGCATTATTTGTATAGAAGACACTCATACCAACTCTAAGTAGCAATCAGCTGGAAAAAGAATTGATAATTATGAAATGTACCTTTCAGGGCACTAATCATAGTCAAGGATAATTTTGAGTTAGCATCATTGCAGTTACAAGACAAATCCATCGACTCAGTCACAAGAGCTTCCCTTCAAAACCTGCCACTTCATAGCAGTCTCATTCTCCAGGTGCTTAACAGCCATGGTAACTGAAAGATGCACTTTGAGCACAGAAATTAGTGAGAGTTATCTGTGATGCTGGCTTTGCATAAGTCAGTATCAGGTATGCAGTCTGCTTCCTGCTCTTGAAGAGAAGGACTGGGCATTTTTCTTAACTCTAACATTCCCTTTCGTGCAAATGGTTATTTGTGTGTGCGTGTATGTATGCAAACAGTTAATAACTTGACAGGCATTTTAGTGCCTTAGTACTGCTGGAAGTTGTAATATTTTCTCTTTAATGATGTCCAAACAAATTATCTGTTAAAAATAAACTGCATGGTAGCACAGTGGGAAACAGAATTTAGCAGGCGGTAGATCAAAAGGAATTAAGTGCCAGAGCTCTGGCCTATGTGCTCATAAAAATTGATTTGACTTAATAAGTTTAATGCAAAAGGGAATTGCATTGTGTGCACTGCTTTCCTGTTGATTTTTAAAAAGTGTGGGAGCACATCTTCCCTGCTTATGTCCATTAACTATGCCCATGAATACATAAATATAAACTGGGTGCTTCATTTTTTTTTAAACTAACTCTTATCAGCATTTTATAGGTAAGCGCACTGACTGGATTCACACAAAAAACCTGGTAACAGCTACTACTTTCCACTCATATGTAACACTCACTTCTTTTTCCTATATTGATATTAAAAAGGTAACAGCCCTGATTTTTAATTTTTTAAAAATAATTCTGTTTCAATAAAGCATGGGGGTGCTGTATCATAAGAAGGTAAAGGTAGCCATGAAAAATACTGTTTAATGTTACTTAATGGTATTTTGTGAGTTCTATTTAGGGTTTTTGGGGGTTGGATTTTTGTTCTTTTTTTTTTCCCCTTTCAGGGTGAAAATTAGCTTGGTTTGCATCAAAAGTTCATGTGGAACAGTATAAATATTTAACTTATCTAAAAAGTACTTTCTGTTTATATTAGGTCTTATAATCAACCTCTAAAAGGTCTTTTAATCTTTGGATGTGAAATTCAGAGACACAATGCTTATGGAACATAAAAAAAGATTGCCTTGATGTGTTCTTGCAATCATTTCTTACCTTCTCAGTTAGGCACTGCCTTGGTTCCTGTTCTGTGTGAGAGTATAAAAAGTGGTATGACCATTTTTCTGCAAAATCATTTTGCCTGCATGAGAATGTATGTTCAAGGTACGGGCTTGGCTGAGCAACCACTGCTCTTAAACAATCCTGCCATTTGTTCAAGGACATTTTTCATATTTATGTTGAGAAACTGGTAGTCTGTTTCTATCACAGCTGCTACCACAGTCACGACACAATAACATATTCCAACTCCAAGCACATTTGAGGTAAAGACAGAGGCAGGACGCAGCCTAAAATACAGAGTTTAGGTTAAGATATGACCTTCCTTATCTGTCCTTGACTAGTCGGAGATCTCTTTGCTCCCCGATTTTATTACAGTTATCTGCTGCATGTTTGACATACTGGGAATTCCACCACATAACCATTCAGCCATACAGCTGCTATACTTAAGAGAATCCAGGTGCTGTGGTGCAATACTGGGATGAGGTGGGTGGCTGTGCTTGCCCACTGCTCCACAACACAACCACCATGCGTGGAACTGAGCGGTAAGAAGACTGGGATTTATTGAGATATTTCTTTTGGGATTACTGAGCCTGGTTGAGAGCACTGCCATGTTACAGATCAGGCAGCAGAATTTGATTGCTGGAGACCAGTCATGTGTGTGTCACACATTAACATCAGTCTCGCCTTTGTCACAAAGACTTTAAGTCTCCATCTGGAAACAGAATCAAGTCAGATCACCCAATTTATGAAGATCTTTCTGACACATCTTTTGTGACTATTTCCAGATATTCTAGTCTTGTTTGAAAAATACTAAGAGCAAAACAATGATATTTAATTAACTTGGGCTTCTCTAGCCTTTGCTTTACCACCCACCACACCAAAGAGAAACAAAAATCAAATTAAGTGTTGAGAATCTACCTTGATTTATTCTACCCCAATTTCAGTAGCACCAAGAAAAACAGAACTAAGCTGTTACTTATGCAATGTATTTTTTCCTTTGAAAAACAGATTGGAAACCTATATCTTATTACTAAGAAAGCCAGATCCCATTCGGATGCTTTTGAATAGATTACTGCATATATCCCTTCTAAAGAGACCACGTTAAAGGCATATATTTGCTTCTGCATGCAAGTTAGAGAGTTAACTATGTATTATAATCATTTACAGAAAGCTGCCATCAACTTTTATATGCACTAAAAGAATGTTCAGAGACCAGGACTGTGAACAAACACTTCTTGTATGGGGTCTTGTACAAACAAAATAGTTTTGCTATTCACAGTTCTGAACCAAAGCCCAGGAATGTGAACGCTTCTGAATCCTCTCTCAAAATCTGCTCCTTGGAGTTAGTTTCTCACCTGAAGTAGCCCATTTCTGATCCTTCACTTGTGAATAACGACTTCAGCATCAGACCTTAAACTTTTCTCTGTTTCAAAATACTTTAAGCTTTACACCAAAATAAAACCTCTAAGGAGTGATATCCCTCGAGGGGCAAATTCTGCTGTGGCAGTCAGGGTTTACGTATGACAGTTGTTATAATTCTGTTCAAGTCAGCAGCTTTGTCCTGTAAATGACAGCAATCACAAATTATTCCTGCATGAAAAATGGATATTCATGTGGACTTTTCTAGGGAAATATAAAACATACATGGTAGTATTTTTCCCTTGTTCTTATGCTGTTATTCCCACAGTCTTGCACCTACAGCCCAGTACTGTTATGGCAGGCTCTTAGGGGAACCAATTGCTACTGGCACAGAATTCACCCCTTCCTCCCCCCTCTTCCTGCCCCTTGGTTGCAGCCTTTGGTTTTCATTTCAGACCCAAAGACACACATGCACAAAGCCTCACAACTTGTCAGCAGACAAAACTGCCTTGATCAAAACCCACTTCGGTCAGTGCTGACAGTGTTATGAGCAGGAACAACCAGCAAAGGCTTGAGCTCTTAGGGCCCCTGACAAGAACGTCAGACTCAGGCTGGGAAACACATCCCAGTGAGAGCCACTGGGAAACATCTTCCCTTTCCCCCTTCTTTCCTTCTGTTTCTTTTCCCCCAGAAGTAAATTTTACCATTAGAGTCAACATATGCCACCAGGCAAGCTTTGTTCATGTGAGCCTATCTTTGTGCAATGCTTCCTAAAGCAAAACTATATTCAACTGCTAGAAATATAACAAGTTCAATTTTTAATTGCTCTTATTTAACTGCCTGTTCTCACCCTATAGTATACCAAAAATATGTAAGTGTATATGTAATATGCATGTGTATACATATATATATACACACATTAAAAAAAAAAATCTCACCTACTCTTTGAATTCAACTTCTTACGCCAGTTTATTCAGAAGCAGTTTACATTATCTTCAATCACTATGCCAAAAATCTTTCCTGTAGCAGAGCGAGCGTACTTCTTATTTCTGTACTAGGTTAGGACTGTACTTGGACAGCCTATACAGATATGCATAGGGTCAGATATGCATATCTGGGCAAAGCAAGCAGTGCACAGTCCAGTCAGCATCTAGAACCTTACTGCCCATTGACAGTAGCTGTCCTAGAACTATAAAAGGCTGAGATCCATCCAAGACTTGACACTAGGCACACAGAGGAGCTCCCACTGACTTGCCTAGCAGAAGCAGCATTTCTGTACATGCATTCTCAGTGCCAGCAATGGACAGCCCAGTGGAGACCATGGTAGACTATGGTTCAGAAACAGCAGCTTGTAATTCTACTCAAACATGTTCCAATGTAACTCTGACAGGGAAACTGGTTAAAACATATTTTTACTATCATACTTCTCTAGCACCTCATTACAGTTGCAGGTTTTTTCTCCTTTTCTCTTTTACTTTGTCATGAGAAAAAAGTGGTTCCCAGTTGACACAGAAGATAAAATCCATAAGCATGCAAAGTGAGACAAAGTATGTTTTAAAGACCGTCACTTTTATTAGTAGGAGACAAAATTTCTAGGCTGATTGCTAACAGCTTTATAACTTATTACCATAATAACCATTAGTTCCTGGTGCTTTCTAAAGGTTATCAAGAACCTTGTGGGTAATTAACATCTCACTGAATTAATCACAGTAAAACAGCTAAACATACTAACCTATAAACAGAGAAAGTAAATTATTCAACAAGCTTCTAATCAGAGTACTAAAAATACAGAAGGTGAACCACATTTTATCATATACCCAAAAGAAAGTCTACACTTGTAGGCTGGCTACACTTCAGCCAACCCTGGGGAACTTACCTTTTATTGTGATGACAGATTATATAATAAATCCAGTTATCGACAACAGCTTTTTAGCTGTTTTTTTTAAACCCCCCAAAACACAGAAGCAAGCCCTACTTACTTCTCAAGGTCCAGAATCCAGCATTAAGATGTTGAAAACAAAATACCAGCCAAAGCATGCCACATCACCTTTTTAATAGTCTTCATTATAAAAGATGTTGATTCCACCCCTGTTATACTGAATAACTCTCTACAGACTGTTATGTGAAAGGGACTTCCTTATGGGTATGCGAACATTTTGTTTGTTTTCAATTAGAAAAGCAGGACCCCCTTGGTTCAGAGATGAAAGCTGTAGTAAGACCAGGAATAATAGGAACAATTAATTTATGGCCATTGCAGACTTTTTAATGTTGTATCAAAGCTTTTCTTAAATACTTGCTCCTAGCAGTGACGAGACGCATGGGTGGGCTTCCACCAACTGTTTTAGGAGGGAACCCACTCTCAGAACCATGCAAAATCTGCCCTCTAGGCGATACTACCATAATGAAAATGAAATATGAATAACAAACAAAAAAGTCAGAAACATAAAAAATAAACATCACATTTATTTAAATAAAAATATACACACAGTGTACAATGGACGTGGCTTACAGACAGCAATGAAACAAAAACATTAAATCCTGAAATATAAAAAGAGTTGAATTACTATAGTTGTGCTTCATTTCTCTGAAGGCACACACACTATGGACTGAAGTCCTGTTAATGCTACTTCTACATAGCCCCACATGCTCCAGAGTGACAGATGGAAACTTTACAAGAAACAGCTACACAAAATGAAAACACGTAATGGGATTTTAGAAACTTTAAAGCCAGACCATTCATAAAAAAAACCAGAAGTGCTGAAAACTTTTACAGTACTTCGCATGCACAGAAAGAGTACATAACACCACTTCCAGTAGTTAGAGATCTAAGTAAGAGCAGTACAGTCCAAATCTCACCACTCCAAACCCCACAGACCCAGGGGGCTCCATTATCTTTCTCGGTGTCAGCACACAAACCCTATGCTTTATGATTCAGCTCTTTGGAATACAGATACATTGGTTCACAAGTATCTTCTATTTTATTTATTCTGAAGTATTGTCATGTTTATTTGAGCAAAGGCAAGGTTTTAATCTTGGATCATGAGTATCATGCTGAAATTCACTGTTGTTATATTACTTATTCAGTAGATGCTACGAGAGAAAGCAAATAAATGTTTGAGTGCTGCAGTGTAAGCTGAATGCTCTGGCAACAACAGTCAATGTGTTGCGTGACTAGGAAAAAACCCAATGCTCTAGACACTGAAGTCTGGGTTTGTTTTGTTCTTTTTTTTTAAAAAAAAAAAAGCATGTGTGATATTTCTTTAACATGCAATTTACAATGTAAGCTTGTGTTCTGAGGAACTTAGATTGTAAACATCTGCTTTTAAGCTGCAAATAAGTGAAAAGCGAGATGCAAATTCATGTCTCATGGCATTGCCTGTACAGCACATTTCTTTACAATAAAAAAGCATAAATAGAGATATCAATGGTTTCAAGTTTACAACATAGCCAACTGACACAATATACATTTAAGACTGTTAACTGATTACATACATTAATTCACACAAGTAATTTTGCTGCATAGTTTTTAATGCTATCTCTTTCTTTATTACATCAGTTGATGTTCAGTGCATTTTCTGCTTTTTATAAGTGGACTGTAGAATTTCCTGCAACTTGTGTTTAAACTAGAAATAACAATAAACTTATTTTCTGAAGCTCATAATAGACACACTATACAGTGGGCTTCAAAATGATAAATTGCACTTCTTTACTCCTAAATTACTAGCGATGATTTAGAGTATGACTACATTTTATTTCACTACAAATATGTGAATTTTCATCAGGATCGATTGATTTAGACACAGAAAGTGTTTGTTGATTTCCTTCTTTCACTTCTATAATGCCAAAATTCAGACAGTACAAAAAATAACATTGCAAAAGACTTCATTAAGGCTCTTTCTCAGTTAATATTTTGTTTCAGCTGTCTTCCTAAATCATTTGTTCTTTATAAAATATGCATTGGTAGTATTCCATCAAAATACACAGCTTCACATAGACAAAAATCAGATAACATAATTAAAAAATTGTTTCCTAATTGCTCCATAAAAGCCAAAGTATAAACATTAATAAGAACATACTTTAAACTCTCCAAAAGAAGACTTCAGAAAAAAAAAGACTTGCCTGCTTAATCATGTCAGGCCTATGCATGTTATGTATTATAACAGTATTACAATAATCTTTGAGAAAAAATTACTTTAACTTCCGTTTCCTTATTTTTTTTTTAGGGATTTTATACTAGCTCTCTATTTAGACGCTAGTCTGCGGTACAAAAAACCCATAGAATGCATGTAACGCATTGTACAAACGTTCAAAACTAGAAGCCCTTATTTTAGGATTCCTTGAGGCAGATCATACTTCGACAAATAATATCTTCCGTGAGTAAGACACGATTTGGCTTTAGGTGCCAGATATATTTTTGAATGTTCATCTTCTAGCCCTTGAGAACTGCCCTCCCCTCAAAACAGATTATTTTATACCTTACAAAAGTTTTAAGAGAGCAGGTATGGAACATTTTCTGTGAACCCTTTGCAAAACAAATGGTGTAGCTTGCTCATAAAAATTAATTTTCCTATTTTTACTTCTCTGATATTCATAGGTAACTACAAGGGTATATGCAAGACCTCAGGGATGATTTAACACCTCTGTGAGGCATTCAAACAACACACAGGGCTTGAAGTGGCTTCTACAAAGAGTGAATGTACTCCAGTTAATGTAACTATCAACCTGCAGCAAAACCCCTTCTTCATAAAAGGTAAACCAGAAAAAACACGAATGTTGAGCCTAACCGACAACTCAAGTTTTGATGACACGGCCTCTGCCTGTCTGGACTGCAGTAGCCCACAGCAGGCAATGACCAAACAAGGAAACATTTGAGCCTGTTTCAGTACTGACACAACAAGGCTCTTCAAGGACACTTGGAACTGTGTCAGTGGGTTTTACAAGGGTCTGGTGACCTACAAAAAGATGTTCCAATCAAAACACTGAAAAAAAATTAGCCTTATTTAACACTAAACCCAGCCTACTCTTCTCTAATGGGCTGAGCCCAAGTTTCACTGCAGCACACTGAGGTGGGTTTTGTTTTGTTTTTCTTAATTATCTTTAATAAATAACAGATTACTTAATCTCACAAGAACACAGTAGGAGTGGTTGTTAGAGCAAAAAGGACAGTAATCCAACGCCTTCCCCACCCACTCCAAAAATACGGCTTCAGTGTGGAAAATGTCTTAAATGTAAAGGTAACATGATAGTCACAATGGCAATTTAGAACCCAAGAGGGATCAAAATGCTGAAGGGTGAGCTCTTGAAAGACTGTTTTCCTGACAAGAAGGAAATCTATAGAATTTCACACTTTGAACTTGACAGAATGCCCATGGGACTAAGATGAAGAACTATGGGAACCCATAGTACCCACCAGTGAATACCATCTGCACGTAGACTTTTACAGCTTGTTTCAGAATTACTGTAGGAAGGCCAGCATTCTCTGTTGTACATCCGTGGAATTATTTCAGAGGTGTTTGAGGAATTTACCACTATTTCCAAACTGCACTTGTAATTTTTTTAAGCTAATAATAAGCATGACAGATAGTGAGGGCTAGTGCAACAGTTTGACAGAACAAAACATTACTTTCCTAGGAAGATTTGTGTTCCATAAATCAACAAAAAAAGTTTTGTACAGATCAACTATGGAAAACACCAAAACACAAATTTATGCACACATACACCCATCCAATAAGTAGTGCCTATTTCTACTGGTACAGGACAGTTAAAAATCAAAGCATTATATTCTCATCTGCCTGAGCTTATCTATGATGCAGTGCCAAATCTTCTGACATCTATTGCTGGAGTAATACATTCCAGAAGAACAAAGAAGTCATTCATGATAGCACATTATATAATATAAACAATCATCAAATCCACCAAACCCCTATTTAAATTACCTACTTCACTTTGAAAAAAGTTCCAATTAGTTAGGTAAATATATTGTAGAGGTGAAGTCCTGGCTTCACGGAAGTCAGTGAATATTGGAATAAGGACCTCTTCCTAATAGTTTCCTACATGCCGCAAAGCCTGATCTTGCAAATACACCAGATAGGTTTAATTTTATTCAAATGATAGATCATTTCCATGTCATCACTCAATTAGAGTTTGCAGGATCAGGCTCTTAAATATGTATTTTTACTAGTACAATTACGGATTTATACCCAGTAATGGGCATTAATGGAGTAAAAAGGACAAATCAAAATTCACGGTGCATCAAGATTTCTTTGACTTCCATAGAGAAGAGCAAGCAAACATTAAACTTCTTTACCCATGGTAATTACAATTTCCTTCAGATGCCCAAATTCCCAGTGCAGTTTCATTGGGATAAAATTATCATATTCTGCTCTAGAGATTTTTTTCTCAAAATTAATGCATTACATAAAGGTCAGTAATCAGCGAATACTTGTGTTTTTTATATTGTATTTCTCTCTGGGAGGCAGGAGAAGGCAATAAATGGACACAATTGGAAAATATAAAACTCCTTTGCAAGACAAACTTAAGGACTAACCAAAACAAGTAGAAGTATTAACATTCATTTTTATAGCTCATAGTTCCTCATCCTAGAGTGTCTATGTGCAGCATTACAAATTTGATATAAAACAGCTGCAGTGACTAACTAGTCCTAATACAGCGTCTTACTCATAATTCTAACATTTATCTTAGGCTCTGTAAAAACATGTGTTTCTATGGCCTAAACCTACATTAACTCCTTTATGTACAACTCATTTTTCCTATCACTAAAGACCATTTAATTTTAAGGGTTTACAGTAAACAGGAACATGACAGGTCTAATTCAGGTCACCTTACTGGAAGAATTAAACCCCCTGATTTCAATGTGATTTATTCGAAAGTGAAGTAAGTGGAATTTGGCTGTGGTACAGAAAGCCAAGAATGTTCCATCCAAATGAACTGCAAGGAACCAGAATGAAATTACTGAAATTACAGGCTGTAATTACTAAAAACATATCATGAAGTTACTATGCTTATGTAAAGGAGCTAAACGGAAGTATCCAAATTACATTTAGCCCAGGTATTAAGATTAGCATCTTTCATAAACACTTCTGTGAAGGATTTAATCATTAGCGATCAAGACCTTGGTGCGATGCTGGTTCCAGAAACAGTATTTCCAGCAGTAAGACACTCTTACATCAAATCTCAGTTTTTGGTTCAAAGTCAGAACATCTTCTTCCAGATTGCCAACCTCAGTTCCTATAGTAAGTGACATTTCCCTTTTTAATCTTCAAACTATCCAAAAAACTAATTCCAGCTGGCTTATGAGTGACACTAAGCTTCAGCTTAACAAAGACAAGTTGAATATATATAAATATATATATATTTTTGAGAATATTCAGTCCATTTATATTTTATTTCATAACAACTAACTTGAATTATTTTACTGTAAAATGATAAAGCCGGATAAAAATAACACCTCAACTTGTTACACATTCCCAATTAATAAGTCATAAACAGCAATTTTTATATTCACTAATTAGCGTGATGTATATTCCTGATTACATTTTTGTTAAACTTAGGTGTCAGCTTTTCCATATGTCCCTTCTGGAGGTCTGTAGTACTTTGGGAAAGCCATCAGCTGTATCATGTTGAATGCATACTTTCTGCATTTGACATTCTTCAGTACATTCTCTATGCGGCATCCTTCTCTAGTGAAAGGGGGAAAAAGTACAACTTCATGAAACACAGAATAAATAAATATGCTTTATTTGTTCATTGCAGAGTTTCAGCAACAGTTGAAGTAAAAATAACAAAGATTCAACTCTACATTTTTGTTTTCCACAAGTGATGATACATCTTACAGAATTAAATCCAAGGCCAGGCCCAGTACAGTTATTGCCCTCAGAAATAGGTGATAAGACTTTTTCCTCTAATATATTTGCCCTTGAGGTTTAAAGTTTAGTTAAAAAAAAAATTATATACTTTAATGATACATTTTGTTTATTTCCAGAAATATATTTGCCTTTTAAACCTTCTTATACTTTTTTTTTCCAAATTGTTTACTATATAAGTGAGAGTACATGTTGCTCTAAAAATGCGTATTCTAGGAATAAGGCATTTTATTAAGTCTGGCCCTAGAGATTTGTGAAGGAAAGTTTCACCTCTGCTTCATTTCCTGTATGTTCAGCTTTGCAATGAAAGAAAGAAAAAAAAAAAAGAGAATGGCTTTTCAAACAGCCCAATCCAACTCTTTGCTTTATAAAGGAAGGATGTTTGTTCACATACAGTACAAAAGTCACAAGTGCCAAAGTGGTGCATCAAGACATAAACAGGACTTTGTTAAAAAGAATACAAAAGTGTCTTGAAAGCAAAAGCAACTAAAGCAACAATTACAAACAGGTTAATTTCATTACAAAACAAAACTCACTCTATTCCATTTAGTTACGTGACAGAAAAGGGTTAGTTGTAGCAAAGTAATTACCCATTTGCTAAACCCAAAAAATCCCATCAGCTAATAACAGTGAAAATAACACAATAAAAGTTAAGTCTCACAAACTACCACCCTGTAATATTTGTTAGGGGTTAGTTTGTGTTGTGCAAAATAATTTTTGATTTTTTTTTTGTCAGACTAATTACTCTGGAAAGAGGGGTTTAAGCACTCAGGATTCCACACCTTCTTGCATACAGTGACAGCATTGTAAGTGGGCTTTCTTTGAGCTAATTACAGTGGGAAAGCTTTACCATGAACAGAAAGAGCAAATCAATTTACTCAATGCATAGTATACTTCTTAGAGTTCAGAAAGAAATAACAAAAACATAATACATTTCAGACATTTGTATCTTAAAGACGAATCCTTGGGGTCTGAGACTGTAGAAATATTACAGCATAATTCCTTTTTCTAAAGTTATTTTGTTGCTGTTTGTAGAAAAGAAAGGAACACAAGTGAAGTTTATTGATATTTGGCTAATAGCAAAGCAAGACTTAAAATAAGCCACACAACCAGCAAGTGTGAGCTGACAAGCAGCAAGGCGACAGGATAGAAGTGTCGAGAAGTTGGCTTGTTATCAGTTAGACAGCCTGTTTCGGGATCATCCGATTCATTCAGTGCTCCCTGGGTTTGTCTGCTGTTAAACAGGGGAAGTTAGGAACAGATAGAACAGCATTTAAACAGCAAAGAAAGCCAACAAGTAGATATTTTGACAAAGTGAAACTATACAGCCATTTTGATGAACTAGATTTACGCTAAGGTGGTTAATGTGTTATTACGCCTGCTAGGTGCGTCAAAGCAGCATTCGCAAGTTAATATTAATTAACCTATGAGATGAATTATACTATCGCTAAAATGAACACACACACCGAACAGAAATGAGAAAAGGAAGTAAAAAAATAGTTAAAGCAGCAAAGAAAAAAAGATCACAAAGATGTCACAATGCAACACTGACAAAATAGTGTCTCCATGGTGTCCACATGTTTTTCAGTCCTGCTTCATATCTATTAGGAAATACATAGGTAGAAATAGAAAGAGCGTGTGCTCTTTTTTGAAAAGAATAAACAACTATTCTAAAATAGTTTTAATTATGGTAAATTGACTTATTCAAAAATTCATCAGTGCTGGTGATTCAGTTTTGAAGTCAACAGCAGTTCTTTTTATTTAAAAGCTCACACCTACATTCCTGTAGGAAAATTACCTTGTACCTTGTTCAGTCAACTCAGCTGGGAACTCATCTGCTTACAGCGAAGTTCTACTGAATCACTGTTAAGCTGCATGGTCATTTTCCTACCAGAGTAGCAGGGATCCCTTCATATCCCTGCCAAGCTTTTCTGTTGAAGTCTCAATAGCTTCTCTACAAGTAGAATTATGCATATTTCAACTGTACCTCTTCAATCCCACTGAACTTAACTTCCTTTGCATACACTCAGGAGTCCTGTTTACACATTTCCTTTGGGCAGTAAGGACTGATAAGATTTTTATTCTTCTACTTACTATGAATATTCTGGGATGAAAAGACAACTTACAGTTTTTCTCTGCAGATTCAAGAATATCCAAATATATCAGATTACAACCCAGTGCTTTTTCAGTAGTACATGTCCCAAGTATGCTGTTTTCTCAAGGAAAAGAATGCTGGCAAGCCATAAAGAGACCATAGGACAGCAAAGGCAATACCACACAGCCCCAGGTAAAATGAGAAGAGTACAGCTCTAATACCATTTCATCTTACAGGAAACCTGCCTTTCTGACTTGCCTGTTAAATGGCAATGCTGAGTTTCTTGAACTCCGACAGCAAGAAAGGTGCAAGAACCACATTTAGGTGGGATCATAGGAAAGATGCTGATCAAAATAATTCCTTATACAATTTTCCTTTTAAAGCCTTCCATAATAGTTCTTAGTTTCTTTCTTTGCTTTGAGCATTCAATCTGAATATTACAGTAGAGGACAACCTGTACTATTTTAAATAGCAAAATAGAAGATAAAAATTAAAATTCCTAATACTTGAATCTATGTCAAAGCAATTACTGGTGTCAGTGTGTCTGCTGCTTTTGGTCTACAATTTTTAAGTGTCTGTGGATAGAACTTGGACAGAACTCAAACAGTATTTTAGACAAAATCCCCTCAGAAACCATCAAGGAATGAAGTTAACTATGTTATGCTGACTGTCAACACTGTGGCTTACACTGAAATAAATTATTGTTGTGTTCTTTATCAGACCCTTCTGGTGGACAACTTTGACCTAGGGTCTATCCCCAGAACTTTTTTCCCCTTCTACTCACAGTGACAATGTTACCATTTGTGATCAGTTGTGAGGACTCAATGTATTGCTCTTCGTTAATTTTCTCTATTATCATATATTTCCGTATACTTTTACAACCATGCTGCTTGCTCGTTTTCCTCTTCCTTTCTTAATCTCTACAGGATCCCAGAAGTCTGCCTCTTTGACCCTTTTGCACTGTCCCCCCACACCCCTTTCCTACTCTTTGAGGTGAGCCTGCTGGTTTCAGCTTACCCCCATTACACCTGCAATTGAGAGCTCAGTGTAGTCTCATCTACTTCTTCCCAATCACAGAGCCCAAGTGCTTTTGGACTGCCCTTCTGGGTGTTTTTCATCAGACTTCACATGTGCACCTATGGCAGAGTAGATACAGAGGCCAAACTCCTTTTTCTCTGACAAGAACCACCTAGGCAGCAAACAAAGTTCAGTGTTCAGTAAGTTTGCACAGTCACTGCATTAACCACTGTCAGGTCCTCCATTCTGGAGAGCCTTAGCTTTGCACACCAATCGTTTATTCTAAGCAGGCTGAGTTACACACTTGCAGGTTGCCCCTACAGGGATGAACCCTCCTTCTGTGGTGTGCCCTGTTCTGTTTTGCTCCATATCTCATTGAAAGTGTGACTGTCTTTTATCTGTGTTGCTACAAGTCCCATTAGCATCAGTGAGATTTATGGAGATACTATGACGGAAATACAGATAAAAGCCATTTGCTCTTTTTTTTTTCCAATAGAAAAGCTTACAGTGCATTTGTTCTTTGATATTCTGAAAAGAACGATCAGTGTCTTTCAACATAAAAAGCCCTATCTTCCCCCTAGGAAAACCGCAGTGAACAGCTGATGCACAGGGACTTCTGCTCCACAAATTAGTCACATCATTCTGTGCATGATTCAATAAGACATCCTCAAAATAGAGCAAGAGGATCCAATTCCATTATTAGCTACCTAAGAACAGGCTGAGCAGAATACCTAAACATGCTTTTAATTTAAGACAAATATTTGATCACGGTCAGATGCCTTGCTAAGCTCCGCTTATACTTTTCAACGCGCTGCAGTGACAATGTCTTCTAACACATCTTAAAGTGTTCTCCAGTGACTGCTGTATCTAGTTAAACAAAGCAAGGCTCTACACTCAGCTGTCAACAGTGTGACAACACTGCTTCCCCTGGCTCATCAGAACCTGTGGAAGTTTTACTGCAAACAACATGAGTTCCACTGGTGCCACGTCAGCTGGATTTATTTGACTTCTGACTGACACTCAGCACAACCAGAACAAAGCGATATCTGACCTTATTAAGGTGTGATGGTATAGCCATAGCTTTGGATGCTCTCTCCATCACAACTGATGCTCTAAGAGCTCTGTGCTCACACCAAAGGGGAAAGACGACAACTCCCAAAATACCCAGCAAGTTTGTATTTCACGCGTGCATTACACATAATTTTAAGAGGAACAGTGAAAGCTTCTAAATCTGTAACATCTGGGGTCACAAACAACTTTCTAACCTACAGTACTATTTTTATTCATTTACTTTCAAATTGTTCATTTGAGGCTTACTAACATAGCACAAATACATCATAACAGCCAAGGGTGCTGTAAGTTTAATGAGGATATAACCATTTCAGTCTGCCTTCTATCTCACTTGCTGTTTTATCATCTTCAACTCCTATTGGGATAATGCTGCATGCCTATCAAAGGAGACAAAGGCAAAACAGCAGGTATCTTCTGTTGCCTTTTAATTCAGATGATAAAGCGTTTGAACCTCTAAAGCAGTAGAACAGAGACAATGAAAAAGGCATGAGGAAAAAAGAAGTGTCTCAAGAGTCCTTATAAAGTCAAGCACACGTATGAGGGCACACTTTGGCTCTTGATTATCAGTTACACTGCTTGGCCATCCCTGTGCAAGGTTTCTGGAGGATTTTGGAAGTTTTAACGCTTTGGGATACATGCTTCTCTTGTTAGCACTTTTCCAGCTCCAGCTATTAATGGTATGGGAAATACTAAAATGCCCTAAAGCAGTGCTTCAGGAAGAATAGAGAGGCAGCTTTCTATCAACACAAGGATCCCATGTGCTAGCAGTGACTTCAATCTGAATTCATTTCTCTTAGCACACGTACTTTGGGGGAAATTTTCCTTTTTTCAAAATAGAATCAAGCAAGCAGTTTCTGGGCCTTCTAGGTTTTTCTTGTCAAACTCCAGTGCTGACACAGAAAAATGGCAAAAGTGAGGTGCTTCTCTTTAATCCCATCCAACAATAGCAGCAAAGACATTTCTTCCAATAGAAGAGATTGCTAACAGCTCTTGAACTGACATAATTTTTGCCTACTTACCTGTTCTTTGTATTTAAGACTATCACAATTAAGAACTTTTAAGAAGCAGCTTCTCTAGAGTGCTTCAGCTGTCTCAAAGATTTTAAACAGAATTCTGTCTGCTTTTTGAAGTGAAAGCAGCTTAATTTCTACATTATACATGTTACTGTGACTAACTGAAATGCTCCGGAGAAAAATCAATGGCTTCAACACGCAGCACTACAGTTCTAGAAGGCAGCCTTAACTTTTGCAAAGGGGAGAGACAAGATCCTTGTGAACATCTCCTGGCCATTATGAAGATGCCGCTCCATAACATCCGGAAGAATAAAACTTGATTCAAAAGGAAATAAAAATATATCATCACATTCTTGGAGGACTGCTAAATCAGAGCAAAACACAGATAATACATATAAAGGAATGTTGGGCAACAACCTTTTTTGTTGCTGACACAATGAAACCACCAAAAATTTGCAAAAAATAATAAAAAAAATTCTGCATAGTTTCAAAATGGAAGATATAGGAAAGGAACCATCAGAGACATTTTATGTATCAATAATCTTTACAATAATTATTTTCTGATGCATGCTGTTATCAACTTACAATTTTTTCATCAAATCTAGATAGTATTAAAATAAGTAGAAGATGCTAGAAATCAATTTTTGATGCTTACGTGATCCTATAATCTCTACTATGATTCAAAACAAACAACTGGCATTACTGAAATTGAAGAGCCGTCTCATATCTAAGAATACTGATGAATTCAGCCAGCGATTTGGAGACAGATGCTATTTAAACATACACCAATAACACAAACCATCTGATAGGTTTATCAAAATGTTACATTAACCTCCTCTCTTTTTGCTTTTGCCAGCATCCTCTATTTCCCTACTCCTTTCTTCTCTCCCTTGTTTGGTTATAAGACCTTACTTTTATAATGTCATTATTCAGGAAATTAAAAGGAGATCACATTGCCCACTGAATTTGACCAAGCAGCGGATTCATGACATAGTCATGACGACATGACACCTAGATCTTGGAAAACAGTTCATATACAATAATTCAGGTTTTTGTGCTCAAAACCACAGCAGTGTTACTATGGGTTCTTGGTCTGTCCAGAGAAAAAGACTCCATTTGAGGAGCTGGCCAGAAAGAGCAGAGTGCTGGAGGCTCAGCTGTGGTCACAGTATGGATCTGAAACACCATATGGACAGGCCATAGTGGTTCAGTAAAGAGCAACAGATTAATCAACACACTGTCTTGCACTAGTACTGAATAAGAGGCAAGAAGGCACTCGCTTTCCATGCACACAACCACATCCAGGAAAACCCTATTGCTTTATGGGATCATGTTGACAGACACGGATAGTTTGGAAGGAAAGGTGAACTCAAAATCCAGTTTACACAGTTGGTCTCTTTCTCTTTGCTATGCACATGTTCTCATTAAAGTCAAGCTGATTATAAACTTCCAAATTTCCCAAAAAGTTTTACCAGCTTAGCTGTTTTTTGATATTCTGGGGCAAGCGAAAGAGAGGTGCACCCTGGACCTGCAGCCAGTAAAACATTAGAAGGCACTAAATTAATTCTGAAATAAAATATAGCAAAATATCCATGCTTACAAAAAAAAAAAACAACACGTGCTCACCTGTCATTTACTTGTGTGCAATGATAAAACATCAGAGCACCATTTGTTTGTTCAGTTGATTACAATTTAATAATAACAAAAATAGTTCCCAAGTTAGGTATTTTATTATTTACCAAAGTTAGAGAATACAGCTAGAGCTCAGTAATTATTTGGCATACAATAAAAACCCTGAAAATAGGGTATAGGTGAACTAAGGTCTATTCATGACACCAGACCATACCTGACAGTTTCAGCCCATGAAGGGGGATAGCGTATGAGAAATATTTTGACTTCTTGTTTATGAATGCAATTTTTGTTTCAATATTGGCCTACATTAGAGAAAGTCAGAGAAAATGCTGAAATATTAAACAATAGGTTAAACAGTTTTAGTTTCTTTAGACAGTATTTCAGACAGATCTGAAAAACGGAAAGATGTCCTGTTTGGTTCATTCTGTCCCAAAGTTGTTGGCTCACCAAAGAGGAAAACCCCTGCTGTTTGTCTGTGTTTACTTTTAACGTTCCATTAACTCTGAAGAACAGATGAAAGGGCAGCTTTGAGGTTTTTATCTAATATGCAAAAAGCATATGCTATTTGACAATACACATCTTCATCAGTGTCAATCCCAGCACTTCAGAAATCTCTGCTGATTGCAGAAGAATTAATATTTTCCTGGACACGTTCCTGTGTGATCTACTCTAGGTGATCCTGCTCTGGGAGGGGGGTTGGACTCCTAATATTCTGTGATTCTCTGTTTCCTTTGTGACTGATACAGAACACCTGCAAGAACATTTTTTCCCCAACATTAAGGAGTAACTATGGGGTAAAATAGTAACACTTACAAAAGTCATAGAGTGAAAATATAACAATAAAAATCAACAAAACATTCCAGAATCACAACCCATTTTTCTCACTGCTGCTTTCAAGACACCTACATTAACAGTTTAAACCCACCCTCCACAGTTCCCCACTGGTGCAGGTGAACAGCAAAACCAAGTGCATGTTATGTGCCTATGTCCTCTTATCTGCCAAAGTGACTGCCGACCAGAGGCTGTCACATGCGAACAGCCCCTTGATTGTGCCAACTCCCAAACTGCCCAGGAACCACCTAGGAGAGTGCTAAAATGCACCAAAATTGTGGCAGGTAACATTTAATAATTTTGCTGTATAAATAAAATCACTGAGGTCACGTTCCAGAAACATCCCCCAGTGGTTTTTAATTTACAAGTACTGACAGAGGCTTCAATTCTTGCAAAGTCATTCTGGTAACTGCGTGAGAGATTAGCTCCAGAACTGAAAAGTGATGGGTTTGCAGGAGAGTTGCTTCTTTACCTGTCAAGACAGCTGAGTGGTTTTTGAAACATGATTTTCACCCCTATTATATGGCAAAGGATTTGCTGTTTCATTCTACTGTTTACCAATACTGCTGTGCAGTATTTTACATGTCAGTTCTACAACGGCTTCTCTTTTTATCAAAAGATATGGTTCTAATAATCTTCCCAGACACTCTTGTATAAAGTATTAGGATTACATACATGGGAAATTCTCAGGACAAAATTGCAAAATCTTTCCTGCCAAACTTCTTTAGCAAAGTCTGAAATTCAATTCAATGTGCAAACAATATTAAAGCAAACATGATCTATGCCTGTGCAGGAAAACAACGAAACAGAAAACGACAACCAACCCACAAGCCAAATCTCAGGTTTCTTAATGATCTGAGCATGCGTGAAATGATGAGAACAACATCCTTCAAGTAAATTCCCAATACACAAGACATTTCCCTTCCATAGGGTTATGGCACTAGTATAATAGGCTAGTGAGTCACACTTATTTCCAGTCTTTTTCTGTCATAGCAAGGAGTTTAACCAAGGATGTGATTATACATTTAGCTCACATAGCACAGCGAAACATAAACCCATGATAAATTCTCTCCTTCCTATGTCTAATCAGGTTTTAAATACTTTATCTTGACCATGAAAAATCTTCATGAATCATTCCTTTTTTTTCTGCAAAGATTTTTTTAGCCTTTACTTCCCATGCTGAAGACAAGTGGCGAAGCTGACTTAAGAGGCAGAAAAGGCTTGCTGTGCAACTAACCTGCCATGCATGAAGAATGATGCTCAAAATCTAACATTAATTTCCAAACCTATGGGTCGGATGAGAAATTTAAGGTCAGAAAGAACTGCTGCTGTAAACTGAGGATCACTTAATATATGCTGTATTTGTAATTCGGGTCATTTTAAGTGAGGAGGTTCTTGAGCAGGAATAAGTATAAATTTGAATACTGTGTTTTATATCTGCAGCTTCAGTTTACTAAAGGAGGAATAAGACTGCTTCTGATTAATGACACCACTTCCCATAATCTCTTCATGGGATTAACCAATATGTGAGTCATAAAATAAATCGTGACCTGACAAAAGACCTGAAAACTACTCTTTCTTTCCAAGTAAATAATGCCAGTTCATTAATGACTTTCAACCAACATACTGATATGGTTTTTTTTAAACACATTAACAGTTTGAAACCTGATCTGTTCTGATCCCAACCATTCTTTGAGTGCTAGTACCACACACAATACATGAGTGTATTTATGTAAGGGGAGTTAAGTGCACTGTTGATTTCTCGATCATGAAAAATGCACCTAAACCTGATTTCAGCTGGTGCACAAGTGCTGGTACCAGGAGCACTAAATGCAGCAAAGAATATAGAATATACTTAGGCTATAAACCAAAGCTGCCTACCCAAAAATGCATAGGCTGGGATGCAGACTGTAGCAATCTGGAGACAGCACCCCAATAGTCCTATCAATAAACCTTCTCTTTCCTTTAGCAGGTTCATTTTAGTAATAACTAAGAGAGTTTTATGAAATGCAAGCAACATTCTATCCAAACCCCAAATGCACCACTTCCATCCACATCCTTCAGAGCAAACAACAGGGCTGGGCTGCAACTCTCATGAAGTACCTCAAAAGCATTTGTTATCACTTCTGGTAATAAGTAGAGACTCTGAAGAACAAATCCTTTTGATGGAAAATTAAGAGAGTGGATATGACTGTTTCCTCTTTACTCGTTTTGTTTTAGCACCTATTTGGAAGACGGCCAAAGTTTTTTGGAGCCTGTTCTTAGAATGAAGTACTTTTCCTCCCCTAGTAGCAAGGAGGACGACTGAAGCCGAAACCCTTTAAACAATATATTTGCATATTTTTACAAGCTTTTTCTCTTTGTTTGTTGTCACTACTCACATTCGTAAGCAAATTTTTATGTCAAATGCTGCTCTAGGTTTCTCAGTAAGTTTCAAACATACTTTTCCAGCTCCCTTCATCAGATCTCAAAAAGGTAAATACTAGTATAGACCATCAGTTTTTAAGCAAAAATAGCACTGTACTGAATGGGAGAGCAAAGAGATGAAAACATATACAGTTTTGCTCCTACAATTTCCAGAAAAAAATGACCTTTTGAAGATTTGTGATCACTATACACAAAAGATTTGATAAAAATTGTGTTTACCTTCTGCATCCCTAAGCCTTTGTTAGCTGCAAGGAGTAAACAAATGGATTATGGCATGGAGGTAAATATCTCCCTCTTAATAATAATGCTACCTTTTCCTAACTGTTAGAAAGACATGAAGGACATGGTTTGGCTCAGTGCAGCCAAAGTAATTCTCAGTTTGCCAAAGATCAAAGATGCAGCTCTCAGCACATCCTCTATGAACTACATTCAGGACTCCCTGAGCAGAAAAAGAAGAGTTCACTACACTGGCAGTATCACTTAATGATGAGGTAAGTAACTGACAGACGAAAAAAACCTGCGAATTTAGTTCTTGACCTGCATTGAACTATCAAATACATAATTTTTTTTAATCTTTTTTTCTGTATTGCAGATAATATTCTCTCAAACATGCAGTCAGTAGCGAGGAAACTCTCTCACCAGAGTTATCACCAGAAAGCCTACAGATATCTGCCACTTCCTGCAACTTTGGAGTCTCTGGCATAGAGAATGAATGTCACCAAGCACATCCACAGGAAGCTGCATGGGGAAGTGCAAAGCAGTACAGCAGGGAGGCTTTCCAGTAATCTTGGTAACTGCCATCACTTACAAATCAGCAGAATATATACTATTTTAGAAATGCTTATAATGTGGGAGAAGAGGGTGTTCTGTGGAAAACTTCTCCGCCTATAATCTATTCTTCTTTTCTTCTGAAGAAGCAGCGAGCCAGTAGCAATGTCCAAGTATTTCCTCCCTTTCTTCCCCAGGATGGGACACAGAAGGTAGCAGGATGGTATAAATCTGCTCCCACTGAGATGGTGGAGAGTCATTTCAGTCTACAGTGTGTTTTCCTACTCTATTATATATGCTGGTTATTTTGTATTCTAGAAGGAAAACACTTTGAGAAACGTTTCAGTAAGACATCATCTCATGGTGCTCTTACTGTTATCCTACAGATAAGCACTGCACAATTTTCCAGAAAAACCCTGTCTTTTGAAGTAATGTCAGTAGCCCTATAACAAAACACCGAATGAGACTGTGCTAGCAGCAATTTCAGCACCTCCTATTTCACACTCTACGAATGCAGTTCTCAACCCAGTCAAGTCTGAGACAGATTAATCCTGGTACTGCACATGTTTCTGATCATATTTCTCTTTAATCACTAAGAAAAACAGTAAGACTTATTCACAGGTTTAAAGCATTCGTCTGGAAAAACTGTGAGCCAAAGGCCAGGTGTCAAAAAGAAAAATCTACAGTGCAGCCGAAAGCACATAGGTTGTTAATTAGAAACACTTCATCCCCCCAGATGCTCATTATGATGGCAGGCCTTAAGGAATTCTGCTTCTCTTTTAATTTCTAATAAATGCTAATGTCCTTCAATGACTGCGTAACATATCCCACATTAACCGCCCTGGGAATGATACTGCCTTCACAGGCCCAGTGAGATGTGTGAGCACTCACAGCCCTCTCTCACTCAGTGGCCACTGAACTATGAAGAAGTGCAGTCACCTCCTCCAGTCTGCGCAGGCTGCTGCTCTCCTTGTCTTTTGGTTAATGCTGCATTTCTGTGGCTGTCGGACAGCACTTACAGGCTCCTAGTAACTGAACATTTTCCCTTTTTAGCATACATTTACTGCACTGTTAAGAACACAGCAGAGACCAAGATTTTAAAACTGGTTAAATTATCCTCTGCCATGAACTCAAATATATGTGGACAGGTATGCAATGTTCTTTTTTAAAAGATCCCAACCATTCTCATAGTTTTACTCTCAATTAACCTTTACTAAAAACTAAATCAGCTTCACATCATCTCACTGGAGCCCAGCCAACACATGGAAAGGATGCTGGAATCATGCTTGTCTTGTTTTATTAGGATTTAATTCTGTGTTAGTTAAAAATAAATTCTGTAATGTGCTATTAATGCGCTGCTACTGACAGCTTAAATACGATCAATAAAACACAAAAGCTGCAACTAAACAGCAAAAGTAATTTTTAAAAATTATCACTGCCAGGCTACAGGCTTCTCTTGTTATCTCATTAATATACACAGGGGGCAGAGTTGGCTTGTGCACTGTTTATGTACCACTAAATTAATAATATCATTCCTACTCTCTTGAAACACAGTTAAAGCAAACAAGTAGCAGAAATGCCCTAGACTGATTTTGTTCAGTTTTGCTCTTTATATGAGCATTTAAGGACAGCATATACAGGATTCAAGCAAAGCTGAAGGCATGTGAGTACAGACCAGCAACTGCATTTGTCAGATGAGTACGTACATCAATGCAGACAGAATATTTTGATGCATGAAATAATAAATGACATTTTACCAGGTATGGTACATGTAGAATACTGTAGAAAATATAAAACATGATAATCCATCCTAAGCACGAATTACTCACAGCTAATGGAAATTTCAGGGGGAAAATGACAGCCCAATTATGTCCTCCTGGGTTCTGAATAATTAGCAACTGAAGAAGTAAGAGACAACCTGAGGGCAGGGAGACAGTTATCTACCAAACACTTGCTTCCCTAAAGAGGAGATATTTTATTTAGAAAGACCCCTCTCCCTCCCATTCATCCAAATGATAAGCTGCATGTTTTTACTAAGGAATACTAGCTACAAATAAGTTATTTTCAAAAAGTAAATCCATCAAATCACAATGGTAAAAAATTTAGAATAACATTTACACTGGAAAAAGCTTTGGGAAAAAACCCCAAACCTACCCATTTACTTAAAATCACTAAATATTTGTAGAATTAATAGTTTCCATAACAATTTAAGCTAAAGTAACTTTGTGTCCAGAAGAGCTGTCAAATTAAAAAGTTAGCCACTAACATATATAAACAGCAATTCAATATATTGGCACTTGAAGTACTTTGGTTAACAGCTACTGCTGTCTGCATGAACAAGGAAACTAACAAAAGTGGATTCTCACGCCCAAAGGTATATTTCCATATCAACTAAGCAGATAAATAAAGGAAGCAGCCCAAATATTTCAGTGGCTGTAGATTAAACAGCAATTTAACAGTGCGCTTTTTACTTGTCTTTTTTTTTTTTTTTAAATAACTTCCTCTGGTTTTCCTGACCTCACAATAGTAAACAAATTAGTGTCTAGTGTCAAATCTACGTTTAAAACACAAGATGTAGTGTGCTGATGCCAGTAGAATCTTCCCCATGCTAACTTTTGCCCTCCTACCTTTATTTTACCTTCAGATGTTTAGTACTTAAATACAAAATACGCTTCCAAGATCTAATCAAAATCATTGAAAAGGCAACACGTAGTATGCCTCCTAATGCAGAGTGGTAAGCCTTTAGGCCAGATTTAACAGCCCAAGATTCCCATATGTCTACAGAACATCTACAGGATGATTGGGAGCCACTAAATCAGGTAGTTAACATCCTCCATGATGTGTACTGGGAACATGAAATCTTAACCCAGATATTCATACAATAGGTATCTAAATTTTATTATAGAAACAGCTTGATTATGAGCTGAATTGCACTGAATTCAAAGGGCTTTGGAAAAAAATTCTCCAATGGTTAATTGCTAAGTGTTTCCCCCTGCCCCATCTTTACAGAGCTTTATGATCTGCCCATACTTCTGTTACTACTGCTTCACTTACAAAATGAACCACACAGGGCTCAGATTTTCTTTCCAGCACCACAAATATGGTCAAATACGATGGCTAACAACACAAGCTTTCAAGCTCACTTGACTACAGACTATTTTTAAAGGACAGTCTTGGTTTTCCCCTGTAATGTGAATAAAAGAACAAAAAAGATTGATGAGCAAGCAATTGACTGTTTTGGGCTACATTACAATGGGGTACAGAACATTAAGCTTTGCAACAAGATTAAATGTCTTTCCATTTCTCTTCTGGCATTCAATACCCAATGGAGTATGGATAGCAAGCTTTTATTTTTGCCATAAAAGATCATTTGATTTTTTCCTCTCCATTGTAATATGTATTTCATTTAATAAACTTTATAATAAAAACAACCCTACTAAAACCACTTCTCTAGTCAAGGATTACAATTCAGAGAGTTCATTTAGTTCCATTAGTTTTAACATCTGTGTTTTAAGTTGCAGATAGCTTCAAAAGTACCTACTGAGTTAACACATTGCTTCATTTACAAAGGAAATTGGATCCTTAATGCATTTTGTAATGCAGTAATAACAAAGTGGTAGTATTTGCACAGAGCAGCCTGCTGTAATTGAAGGTATTGGTCTTTTTTGGGAAAAGATCTTTTGACTGCTGCTAGCCCAGTGTGGACTCGTAGGTCCAGCTGGTTATATATTATCATAGAGATCAACGAAGTCTACACTACAGGAAGCCACATTTGCTAAGGTTTGTTATACCTCATCCGTGCCCAGAAAAGCCAAATGCACAGAGAGAGGATGCTTTTCACTTTAGCTAATTGGATGGACTGTTAGCGGAGAGCAGACTGGCCAGAAAGGCCTGGTCACAGCATCATAAAGATCTGCATTCCCTTCTGCGCCTGCAATACGGCTGGTGTGGCTGCCTGGAGCGGGAGACGGGGGACGGGACAGGGCCCATCCGAGACCTCGTTCTGATGGCAAATTTCTAGCCAGCATTTGCTGGGGTTGTTCCTTTGACTTTGCTAGAGCTATGCCAGTTTTATTTCAGGTAAAAGCTGTTTGTCAATGAGTACACTAAATGTGTGTGGAACAAACCAGTATTTAAAAAATAACATATATGTCCAAATTCAAATAATTTGAGGAGGACGGTGGCTGTTGGCACCATGTTACTCACTAGACGGTGCAGCTGGGATTGTGAAACATGCTTGAGTTTTGCTTTCCAAATGGTTTTAATCGGTTTGGTCATTCTCTGTTTCAGAAGATCAGCCTCTGTCTTACTAACCCTTTACTTCCTAGAATTATCACATCATGATAGTCACAAAAATTACCTTTTCTTCTTTCGGTATTTAGGTAGATCTGATTCAAACCTAAGAGCGAATTCCAAATGTTCTTACTACATTAAGTGTAACAGCAAGCAAAGTAGAAAATTTCAGGTTTTAATCCGCTCAAGAGATAAATGCTTTCAGAACAGAACCATGTCTGGAAAATACCTGTACTGTGTTTAAACGCTTGTATAAGCATGCAGGAGGTAATAAAAACTGTGAGTTCAGGTTCATTACCACCTCATTTCAAGTTTTACCTTGGAATTAAACTTAAATTGAGACTGAAATGAGCCTTATTATCCCTACTGTGCTGTATGGAGGAAGATCATTCGTGACAGAAGGAAGAATGATTGCCTTCGGGGACTGAAAACAGAATTTGAGATACCTCTGTCACAAAATAATTAAAACCAAATCAGCTAGCAGTATAAATACCTTTCTAGACTACAGTGCTATATGTTCGCTCAGCACCTTCTTACTAGTGAATACTCCTTGTCTGAAAGTGAGAAAAAGCAACTGGTTTGAAAAATGCTGGTACACTCAATTTTCATTATCCTCTTTGAAACACCAAGAACAGTAGCTCTACCGCATTGTATGAAGGACCAGATTTTCCCAGTACTTCTACCTCAATAAAATCTTCATCTTCACCTGAAGAAAGTAAAGCTATGGGGCAAGACAGAATATGAAGGTCTCAGGTCTTTTAACTAAATTTTAATTGCCAGTAAAATCATACAAAACAATTAGAAACCACGGTAATACAGAAATAAAGTACTCTAAAACCTGTTTCTTGTGTTGAAAAATATTTTTAAAGGTTGTAAGCCATTTTTAAAAATTAATTTCATCAAGTCACATAACAAAGCCGCAACAGGTGAGAAAATGAAACATACCAATTCCTATGATGCTACATTTTCTTTGACCATAAATATGTGTGTGCACATTATGCACTATACCATACAGACCACCATACTTACAAAGAAAAACTTTTGCTGTATGCAATGCTGCCTTGTCAAGGATCCACCAGAAGGTGATTTCAATCCTTTTAGCCAGAAAAATATTTTACTGATTTTTAATCTAATCTAACTTAATTTAATTTTAAAATCCATAAAATCTGCCAGATTAAAAATCAGTAAACTATATTCCTGGCTAAAAATATACAAATTGCCAGACAGTCAATAATGTCAGTCACAAAATAATATTTCTGCAGGGCCAAGTAAGCATGAAGCGTGAGGCAACATCCAACCGAAGGGCTTCATGAAACAACATGATTTTTTCCTTCAAGAAAGACCCAAAGGACCGAAGTTGCAATGAGAACACAAGACAGCACCTTACAGAACACAGCAAGGCAGGTTAACTGGGAAAAACCAATCCTACAGAAGGAAAATGAATACCTCTGTGCTTGGGCCACTTCCTCTGCACAAAAGGGAAAATGAAGAGCATAGTAGCTGTCCTGCACGTACCAGTTCACTTTAAGAATGGATTCAAGTAGCATTGTTGCATGGCAAATTATGTTAATCTGTGTAACAGAAATGACAAATTATATTTAAAGCAAGTGCCTACAAATCTGCTGATAATACCATTGTAGCAGCAAGTGTTTACAGAGAAAGAGGACACAGGGAGCAACTTTCTCCCCTAGGCAGCAACGCAGTAAGAAAGCAAGAGAGGGCTTGATTCAGGATGATGTTGAGCGAGCACCATCCACCAACACTCAGGCAGTGCACGCACCCGTTTGGCAGTGTCTGGGGGGGAAAGAGGGTTAAACTGAGCAGCCAGCACTGCTGCATGTGGTATGGCAGCATGAACCTCAGCAAGGAAAAGGAGTGGGGAAAGAGAACTGTTAATGTGCAGAACAGTGAATGTCAGTAAGTCAATGAACCTTATAAGCACTGCTATTGCACATTCAAGTACAGCAACACAACTTTTATTTAAAATGAACCAGACAATGAAAAGAGTCTCTGTTTAAGAAAAAGTAGATCTGAATTTCATTTCTAACAAAGGAAAGGACTGTGTGGCCATGAGTAAGTGACTTGACATCTCTATACCATCTTTCTCCTATTGAAAAGTGAAAAAGATACAAGTGCTTTTCTCTATCTCACTCTCCACTCCTCAATTATAAGCTTTTTGAGTCAAGAACATTTGACATTCAGAGGTGTTTGCACATCTGCTCAAATCTCAGCTCTTGACCTACTTCTACTACATTCAACTAGTGATTATTAATGAAAGGCATTTAGTACATAATGCAGCTTACCACATTAGCAGTTGCTACGTGGGTGAGAAACTGGAGAATACAGTATGAATAAGAAACTAAAAGGTATTAGAAAGTTTCACATCTTCTTCAAGAAAAAAATCTCAGATTACAGAATCACAGAATATCAGGAGTTGGAAGGGACCTCGAAAGATCATCCAGTCCAACTTCCCTGCCAGAGCAGGATCCCCTAGACTAGGTCACACAGGAACACGTCCAGGTGGGTTTTGAATGTCTCCAGAGAAGGAGACTCCACAACCAATCTGGGCAGCCTGGTCCAGTGCTCTGTCACCCTCACAGTGAAAAGGTTTTTTCTTATGTTCAGGTTGAACACCCTACACTCCAGCTTGCACCCATTGCCCCTT
>NW_010195381.1:0-1754 GCF_000695765.1 Mesitornis unicolor
TCCGGCCGCCAGGCCCTAACTACCCACACTATGTTCAACTGCATTTTGAGTAAGCCTAGTAAATCAAGTTACTGCAAGAACAGGGGAGGATTTTGGTTCCTCTCTCCAGTTTTGGACCAGTGGCAGGCTCTAACCCCAGCTTACCCAGTGTTGTGCTTCTGAGCACACCTCCAGGTCAGCATTAAACATCTAACAGAACCTGAGCTTTGAAACAACAAGTTTGATTTCATGGACTGCCTTTATGTAGGTTCCTAATACCAGGTAGTTGAATTATTATCTCAGGAACAGGTAAATAACAGTGCTACCTGAGTTGGCCGTCTGATCACACTAAACTGAACTTTCTAAGTTTGCCTTTTTAAGCCTCTGTAAATATTTTATAGTAAACTGAGTGAGAAATTCACAAGCAAAGCAGGAAATTTGAGGATAAAATTAATGCCCAGTATCAGAGATCTCAATTTGTTTCCAGTGGTTAGAAACCACCATTGATCTCTAGAAAATACTTAATTTTGCTGTGGTTTTGGTAAATGGTTTGTTAAGTTCAATAAAAGTTGGCAAAACCACTTTAAGTGGATGCAGGTTATGTTTATACAGTGTGTTATGGTTTAAGGGTTACTAGCCTGAAAGGGAAGGACAGGTGGTGTCTGTAGGACCCTGGAGGGTCAGAGATCAGTACTGTTCCCTCTCCTTTCTGGCCACAGTCTATGAAAAAAAACCCGAGGTTTTCGTGGGCTTTTCCTGGCTTCCTGGGCTGCTTCCTGTCACATCTCGGGTTGGCTGAGGCTACCTCCACGTGCTCGGCAGCATCCACCACCATCCGCTCCTGGCACCACTGCGGTCCCTGGTGACGAGTAGTGCGGCCCCGGGGAACGAGTCACAGCAGTCGCACCAGCCATGAGGCACTGTTTGGACATTTCCACTCGGGACTACTGGGATCAGGTTTTGTATATAGTTAAATATCCTTTGTCCTTTATTAGTTCCCTTTTTTCCATTCCCCTGTTGTTTTTTTTTCATCAAACTTGTTGCAGTCTTAACTTCCAACCTTGTGCGAAGCATTTTTTATTTTATTTTCTCTCTATTCCCTTTTCTTAATCCTCCCCCTGGGAGGGTAGGGGACAATAGAGAGAAAATCCTGCTCTCTCTCTGTCTGGCCCTTAAACAGAGACACAGTGAAACACTAATCATCATGACAAATGGAAAAAATAAATATACACTATTCTGATGTGTAACTGACCACAGAAATTTTTCAGACAAACTGGAGAGCACGGAAAAGGATACTTTTCCTCACTTAGATTTTAGAAGAAAATGCAGCTAACTGAAACTATAATTTCTCAGCCTTTCTTTAGCTTTTAACTTTGAAGAAAAAAATACGTGCCTGAGCAACCACTGACCAGAATACAACTATATGGGAGAGAAAGCACACATGTTAGATGTTCAGACAGTCTCCCATTCTGATGTTGCAACAGACATCCAAGTATATTATGCCACATATTGGCAATAAAAAGGAAATGAAAAAAGTATAGACAAGTGCCTTCCATCGGTTTCCTGGAATTAATGCTTTTATCAGAAAAAAGATTGTAAGTGTCAAAACTCTTGGATCTGGACAAGGCAGCTCATCTGTGAGGTTGTGAAGTTCAATATACTATCTTGTTTTATGAGATTTTTTGAAAAGTAATTGAGATGTGAAGTTTGAACTTCCTGGATCTGATGTTTAAATTCTGCATCCTTGTAGAGAGAGAGAAAAGGTTAGTCACAAA
>NW_010195382.1:0-42110 GCF_000695765.1 Mesitornis unicolor
TCTGTGATTCTGTGTGGTTCTGTGATTCTGTTTTACACTGGATCTGCTAATTCCTGAAGTATACTTAGAATTCTGAAAAATCTGCTGTAGAGATTTGCAGGGGGGAACCAGACTTCATGAACTGAAAAAACAAGTTCCATGAAAGGCCAGTGGGACTTGTGATTCCAGATCTCTTAGGTGCATTCTGAAATAATCTCTTCTCTGGGAGAAAAAATTTACATTTGTTTGTTTTTAATATCTTGTAGGTATGCGTACACAATGGCTTTGCAGGACCACATAGTTGTGATAAATTAAAAACTGTGTGAAAATGAGAATTCAGTGCTGTTGAATAGAAGATGATGTAGTACTCTGCAGAAGTAAAGGATCAGAATCCGGCTTGTGGGAAATCAATTTATTTTATGGATCATTCAGATTTATTTTCTGGTCTTCAAAACAGAATGGAAATTCTGCAGATGGAGAGCATATGCTTGGCTCTTGGAATGACAAAAGCAGTGATCAAGGGAGCCATTTTTTGCCAAGTGCTCTTTATTTTTTTAAAAAACCACACCAATAAAACAAGAAAAAACAAACAACCAAACAAACAAACATCAAAATTTTCTTCTTAAAAAGTTATTTTTCATCTTGTTAAAAAATTTCCACTTTTTAACTAGCTACTAAATACTTCTGCACATTTTTTCCAGCTTTCAGTCAACTTTATAACATGTTGTTTTGCTTTCTTATTAGAAAACACAGTTGTCCAATAATAAAAGCCTTAACAAAATTAAGTCAGAACAATTAGTGTGTTCAATCATTGCTGGATCAACATTTCAGTAAAGTCAGTGCACGGCATAGATGTTCCTAGGAAAGAATAGATACATATCCAATTAGAGTTTTAATATTGCCACTTTCATAGTGCAGATTGGGAATGTTTTAAAATTGGTATAAGCTATTTAACTCTGAAGTGCAGATGACTCCATGGCAAGCAGTCTGTGAGTCAAGGTAAGCTGAAAGATAATAGCACTGGGAGAAAGAGGAGGGTTGCTGGAGTCATCATACATGACTATAACTGTCATTCATTCTGGCTGCAAATATTACTTTGTTAAAGAAATAACTTTATTCTCTCACTTTCAGAAAAGTGCTACAGAAGACAGCTCAAGAGACTGAATTAATGGTTGCATCCTTGTGTTCAGCAATAATAAATGCACTGAATGCTTGCTTCATCACTGAAGCCTTATATGTCATTAAAATTTCTAAATAGATTTATATAAAAACTTCACCAGGATCTACAAGGTCAAGCTTTAAAAAATGATGGTCAATAGTATCATAAAAGATTATACTTCTTCCATAATTAAAATGTTGGCATCACAATAAATAAGGAAGGGCATTATAAACTGGTAAAAACTCCACATATGTCAATGTCCCAAACCACTTTACTACCCTCTAAAAGGACAGAGGAACAAGGACTTTCATTTCCTTTGGTAAAAACAACTTGAATGTTTAACTCCATTCACCAAGTTTCTGTAGCCTCTGAAGATTTATGTCCTTTTAAAAATGGTATTTTATGTAAATATTATAGTACTGATCTAATAAAGACTGCATGTAATCCAATTAAGGAATAAAAAACAGAGAGAGCTTGGTTTAAATAGTCAGAGACTGCTGTGTTCTTAGTAAAATACCATATTCCAAAACATGTTTTCAAGTGTTTTCTCATATCTAAATATCTTCAACTGATGGACCTTCTCTCCTTGCCTATGGACAAAATGGAGTATCATCTTCCACACAAGATGATAATTATCAATTCTGTTGAAACAAGTTCATCTAAATTAAAATCTTAGCAAATGTTTTGGAAGATGGAAATCAGCTAAATTTATAGTCATAAAGTAGATACATATCAAATGAAACTGGATGTTATCTAAGGAGAAGCAAACAACAGAAGTTGCTTTGACAAGGTCATACAAGTGAAACCAGATCTAATAACTTTGAGTGTTAGCATGGTGATACAATGTGTATGTCTTAGAAAGAATAGGGTCAGTCCAACCTCTGCTCTAAATTATACTCATCCAACATACCAATTCTAAATGGATAAGCTGGAAAACATAATTCAGCACTTTATAATGCAAAAAGTAAGCACTAAGTAGTCAGTACATATAGCCCTTTTAGCTATATCCTTGCCTATTTAAGTACCTCAGGATGCAGGTAACTTTTCACCTAATGATACTTTTTACCTATTTCCATCACCCATCCATCTCACCTGAATTTATTTGTTACCATCTATACCGTGAGACACACTGAAATTGAAAATAAAAGTATAAAAATCATGCTAATTTGAAAATAGAATTGCTAGACTGTTTTGAAATTTGTGAGGGAAGCCAGGAGAGGATCTACCCAGGAGAACATAAAAAAATGCAACGAGGAGTCATAAACCCCCCTGATTGTTCTATGCCGCTTTTCTAGGCCCCTTTTTCATAAAGCCTGAAAAAACACACCTTTGTTAGCATCTCATATTTAGATATTGTATGTAGATACGAAAGAAAGCCTGTGTGTAGATGAACTTGACACAATGTAAAGATGATATGCATAATGTTGTCATTGATTTATTCTTGGGTCTGTTTTTCTACCAGATGATCTTTAGAAAGGGAATAGTATACTTCAGGAAGTGAAGGGACACATGAGAAGATTTTATTTCTCCCTTTACCAAAGCTCAAGCCTCACCTTGACCTCCTCTTCCAGTCTTTTCATGGTTTCTTTCTGTGTGACATCTTGTTTAAGTCCATTCGTGTCTTTGTGATTAGAGATTTCCATCTTCTTGTGAAAGACCTGACCACCCGGAGCCCGAATGCACTGCTCTGCTCTCCTGGAAGGAAACGTGTTGTTACAGAATGGTTATGTTTTGCTTTTGTGAATGCCACATCAGATGAAACCTGTATCTCTCCCTGAAGCCAGTCAGAGCTAAGAAGTGTGCTGGGTCTTGGTTATGTTCATATTGTTATACTGATCCTTGAGAGTTTCCAGGGGTGCTGAAGCCCCTGTATAAGAGAAGCAACACTGAAAAACTCTGCTAAGATCCATTTGCAGTCTTTTAAATACCTTTCCTTTCCCTTCATTAAGGGCTGATTTACACTGTGGTTTGGAACTAGGTGCAGAGGTGCCAAAGCTGTTGAAGATCTGAACATTTGGTGGACACATAGCATTTCTATCTGCAGAGCTAGCTTCAGAGCTGGTTCAAGTTTCTTTACATCCACAGGGCAAGCATGCCTTAATTATTCCAGTGATAAAGAGCGAGATGTTCAAATTTGATATACTAGTCCCTGCAGGACAGAGCGGCTAGTTGAAAGCAGGTCTATTAAACCTGTGATTATGGTTGCTGTCGTCTCATGATCCTGATCTAAATGGGGCTTCTTAGGGCTTACAGGGGCTTTGGCACAGGGTGTTGCTCTTGTTCTGCCAAGATATAACACAGGGGATGTTGAAAAGTACTCTAATGTTTAGAGTGGGGAAGAGAGAGTAAAGGACAAAGTAATGACTTTGATTCCAGTTCCTCAGCTTAGAGCCTTTAGGAAAAAGATTTCCCTTACTGGGAGAAGATCTTATCATGACAATGACAGAGATGAAGTTATGCTTAGACTAGAGATAGGCTGTGGTGTGCCGTCTGTCACAGCATCTATGCAAGGACCGTATCAAACTGCGTATCAGCCTGAAATACTTGTGTTCGTATCACACTGCGCCACTGGGTTGGGCTGCCCTAGGGCTTGTGATTCTTCCACCTTCTTTCACATCCATCTAGGTCATTCTCAACACATTCCTCATACAGCTTTGCACAAGTTCAACATTACTATGACTCCACCTCCTGGTCAGCAGAGGGGTAGGGGCTGAACACGCTCCATGGGCAACACATTCAGGACCCAGAGGACAGCAGACCTCTCCTGCAGTTTCACATCACACATCTTCAGTGGATGGACCTTGTAAGGATGTCCTGGTTTAAGAGGCAACCTAATACTTGGGAGTGAAAAATGTGATATCAGAGGAAAGGAATAGCTCAAGGGAGTACAGGGATGTGGAATGAGAAGTTCACTTTGGGATTCTGCAAGTGATCAGACTCAAGAGTTTTATAAGGTACTAACATATTGTCATGGGCATTAGCAGTTAGTAACAGTGTTAGGAAATCATTGATCAGCAGTTGCAGTATGGTCAGCTGTGAGGAAGTCTGCAAAGATAATAAGGCCATAAGGAGAGGAAACGACAGACTCAGACAAGAGAGAGAAGGGTCAGGAAGCAATGCAGATGCTCCTAAGGCTCCTTCCCACAGCTAACATTTCTGTGAATGAAGTAGGCTTCCAAATGAAAAAGTTTTCAGGGAAGGATCCCCTGTGAAAGCAAACAAATAAATGCTTTCAGCACAAATAGAAGAGCCCAGCAACAACTAACCCATCTTGTCATTTCCTTTATTACAGCTTGGAAGCCATTTGGTCCCTTTGTGGGACTGAGGCTAGTGCATTGACAAAAATACACTGCTTTCATGCCAAATGGACACATTTGGAAAAGCTGCTATTTCATCATGATGAGACATTTAATTTGCCATGCCATCTAACAGATAAAATGAAAAAACAGAGGCTCTAAAACACACCATTGACGTTCCAAGCTTCCAAGCTCCTCTCCCTCAGATAACACATTTCCTACATTAACGAGATGGGGGCACTCATGTGTGATGCAATAAAGACGAAATCAAGTGCTCTTTGCAGTGTTCTGTCAAATCCTCCAGGAAAATCTGTGGCTGCAGCTTTTATGTCCCGATTCAAAATTGTATCAGAAGAAGATATAAAAAAGCAGAATCTAATATGAGTAGACTCATCTGGAGACTGAAGAAGTTTCTACAGATTGTAATACTACCAGGACGTAATTAAAGAGAGGGCACCATAGTTAAGCAGAGGGTGAGAAGACCAGGGACCTACTAAAGTCTTTGAGGGTTTTTTTTCACGGAGATCGATGGAATGCAGATTTGACTTTAACTGCATGTGCTGAATTTGTCCACAGCTTTACTGATGAGATGGCCCATCTTATTTTGCTCCCCAGCATGAAGCTTTTGTGGCTAGTTAGATGAAAACATGTAATTGCTTGGGAGTTCTACAATAGCTTGCATGCCCTGTATTCAAAATATGAATCAGGCCACACGGGCTTCTAGCCTCTATTTATGAAATCTTATTGTATCGTCTCTTCCTCATTATTTCTCAGAAACAAAAAACAGGAGCCAAAATTCACAGTCCAGAATGCATCTCATGAGGGACTCAGGCAGATTCTACTCATGCTGTGCTGTCCTATGCAAACAAAGCTTTTACAGTGAAGGTGTCACTGCCCATATACTTAGTGCAGAGTGTCCAATCCATGAGTCTTCTAGATGTTTCTCAGCTTTCATTCTAATAGGTACTTAGAAAAGATGTTTCTTTCTCCTGCTTGTATTTCTATTCCACATAATGATGTTTTCTCAAAAAGAAAGATAGTGCAGTAGAGTAGGCTGTGCAGTTGCTTCACGAAAAAGGTACTATGTGTAGGACACTTAAGGCTAGGGGTATATAGAGTGGATATGCAAATTGGAGATAGTCAAAATGGTTTCTTCTTATCGTCAAAAAATTTTAAGTTTAAGAAATAGAAACAGCACTTTTAGGAGACAATCTGGCTTTTTTTTTTCTTTAGAATGACATGGATATTGCTCTAAAAATGTCTCAATACACAGTGAGCCCAGGGTGACTGCCTCAGTCATAAGTGGTGGTGTCTACATTTGATGAGGTGAAACACACGTAATCTGTCTACAGCTAATTTTATGTTTGGACAACAGCTGACATTCAAGTTCAGACATGCCTTATGTCCATTTGCAGAGATTAAAGCTCTGCAGACACGGATCTGAGATACCTTCAGGGAATATCAGGAGAAAATTTGAGCTTGCTCAAATACTTTTAGATGGTCTGAGCATGCACAAAGCATGTGGATGAGTCAGTTAAACTATAAGTAAAACACAATAATAATTACAAATAACACTTACTAAGTACATGAAGCAATTAGATTATCAATTAAGTTGGTCTCTTGGTTCAGCCAACAAAATCTTGACTTATTGCCCCTGCTGTGAAAGGGCTGTGGGAGCACAAGTCATGTCAACTTGCCTATGCAGACAAATAGTATTTAACATATTTATGTTCCTCATCTTCCTTGCCACTCCTCATCATGGCTGCAATCTGAAAAGGTCATAAATCATTTATCCCTTTCCCATTTGGATCAAGAATGGCAGAAAACCCAGTCTGATATAGGCTACTTCTCTTCTCTGTCTCTTCTCCGTTGCAAAGACTCTCACAAAACTCAACTGGTAGTGGTGAGCAAACAAATTTGCACACACAGAAAACATCTCCATTTTATGATCTTTTCTTCTCCAGTTTCTACAGGGTGGAAAAATGTGCACTTTCTCCACAGAAATGCAGCTGGAAATCTGCAGAAGCAAAAATTAAAGCTTTTTACCATCCACCTGCTTTTTCTGACTGCAAGCCTACTACAAAGCTTTATGTTATCTGGTATCCTTAAGAAAAACTGTAATTAATTAATTATGGGGATAAATCATTTTTGAGAGGAAGGAAACAATTTGGTGTTTCAGACAGGGGAAAACAGATACTTGCTCTCAGTGGATATCTGATGAGCAAGTGTAAGTCAATGAGGCAGAAATAGGGGTGGGTTGTTCCAAAAGACTGGAGCCTCAGAGGAGAAATTCCTGACATATTTGTAGGAGTGTGTTGAAGTACACAGGGAAGCTGAGAGAAGTAGCAGCAGAGAGCTTCTGTAAAGGAGTATCCACGTGTTCCCTCCCACGTACAGTTTAAAATGTGATCCAAGCTGCAATTTGGGAAGCAAACAGCCAGCTTGTTGCTTCTCCCCATTGCCCTGACTGAAGCCACCAACTCTAGGCCACTCTCAGATGTCCATCCTTAACCTTTTCCTGATGATTATCCATTTCCTGTTCACTTCCCACTCAGCAGCCAGCAAGAGTGTCATTTCTATCAACAGGTCTCAAATTATTATGGCAAATTTAGCTTATGATAAGGGGGACCTTATTGCAGTCTTCCAGTTCCTGAAGCGGTCCTACAGGAAAGCTGGGGAGGGATTTTTACAAAGGCAGGTAGCAATAGAACGAGGGGGAATGGTTTTAAACTGGAAGAGGGTAGATTCAGACTGGATATTAGGAAGAAATTTTTATGATGAGGATGGTGAGACACTGGCCCAGGTTTCCCGGGGAAGCTGTGGGTGCCCCCTCCCTGGAAGTGTTCAAGGCCAGGTTGGACGGGGCTTTGAGCAGCCTGGGCTGGTGGGAGGTGTCCCTGCCCATGGCAGGGGTTGGACTGGATGAGTTTAAGGTCCCTTCCAACCCAAACCATTCTATGATTCTATGATTCTGTGACTCTGTTATTGTGTCTGAATTAGGCTAATGAGCATAGTCCCAAGCTGCTGATCTGTTCGGTAGAAAGGTGAGAAACAGCTAGGTCTGAGGCTGGTCACCTCTCCAGCCAGTGCGGACACAGAGGGAAGAGGAACCTCTCTCTGCCTGACAGCATCCTAGACCCAGCTGGAAAGAGGGCCCTGACAACAGACAATGGGAAAACATGGAAAAAAATTCAGTACTTACATGAAAAAAATGGAAATATTTGTCAGCACACTGTTACTCCTGTAAAAAGCTATATGTAGCTCTTTCATTTTTGCAGTTAGTTTTTTCCTTCCAGTTGGCTCATAATGCTCACAACCTGGTTCTCTTTCCATTAATGTTCTTCTAGTTACTGTTCTCTGATGTGCACTAAAGCACCTATCAATTATTCACATTACAATAGCACCATTATTTCTTTTAACAATGAAATTAAACTGTTTATTCAAGCTGCTGACCTAGGCTAGTCACTAATGGGAAATTCGGTTCATCACTCTGTATATTTCTCTTAGCTAAACCATCAGTTGAGAGGGCTCATACGGGAACCCTAAAAGTCCCTTATAGGATTACATGTAACAGGTGAAAAAACACTTAGATGTGTGATGAAAAATGTCAAAGTCTCCAAAGATGGAAAGTTAAAAAAATTATTAAAGAAAAGGCACATTTTTTTTCTCATTTCATTGGTGCAAATCACAAGTTTTGCAAAAATTTTTAATAGAGACTCATTTACCAGAAAAAGTGTGTGACTGAGAAGAGAATCAGCCTTGATGAATCCAGTTATGACTTAGAAACAAAGTATTTGTACCACAAGCAATTAATTCTGCTGAGATTTATTTAAATTGCAAATGTGTGAAGGAGATAATTTCAGTTCAGCCCTGTTCATCAGAAACTCCACCCTATCCCAAACCTCTCAGCATCAGATCCAATCACAAAATATGTAGAACAATGTCATCAGAGTAAACTTTAATTAGGGGATCATACCCAAAGGGTATGGCACTGTTTCTAATTGAAAGGTTTTTGTCCCTTTCAAATTAACATTTCAAAAGCCATCACATGGAGTGAAGCCTGGTCCTTTCCATCAGTTTTACTGTTCTTTAAATCTGGGACATGACAAAAGGAAGAGACATGATACCTGTGTGAAATCAGGAATTGTCAGGCTGGCTGTTTAAAACAGGTAGATTTCTGCTTTAGAGGATATATTAAATTCAACAATACACATCATGGGTTTGTCTGTGTGGAAGAAAGGAAGTAAAAAGAGAAGGAAGTAAAACAGCAAGAAAAATAGTAATACCATTAAAGGCAAAAAAATCCTCCCCCCCAAAAAAACCAAAAACCCAAACAAACAAAAAACAAGAAAGCAAGCTTAGAAATTCTTCTGCCAACTGGAGCTCCCTTTGTTCAGTCTGCCATGGCAGAGGTCTGAGATCCCCAGCATAGGTTGGGTGAGGCCTAGATGCTGCCAGGAAAATATCGGCAGCAACTCTTTCCATGCTTATAAGCATTCTGTACAAGGCAAACTCAGTTACAATCAACATTTGAACAGAGACTGAACAAAGCAGCAGCGTAGTAGTCATCTGCTTTATTTGTCTTGATGGAACGGGTTAAAAGAGTCCACATTTCTGGCCAAGTAAGGATTCATGTAAGACATTATGAGTTGCAGGAAGTAATTAGGGTATGTTCTGGCAGCTGATCACACATGCAAAACCTAACACTGCAGCATCCCTCACTCATTCCAGCTCAGCCCTTATGCTTTCCTGCTGTGAGGATGGCCAGGAAGGATGGATGCTTCCCATCGCTGAAGTGACCAAAGCTTCAGAAAGCAGATGGTCTTTTTGTTTGCATCCTGCCCCCGCACACTGCAGGGAACCAAACCTCCTGCAACTGCCAGAAACATCTCTCGGGACCATCAGGATATGGCAGAGGAGAGGGGCAAAATGAAGAAAAAAATACTGGAGAAGAGCAGTGCAGGTAAGCGCAGCCCAGACTGGTCCGTCTCTGGGAAACCATATGCATCTTGGCAAGGAAAATTACAGAGAGAATCGCTGAATTTAACCTTGAAGGGGAATGCTATATCAGGATTGGTGGTCAGCCACAGAAGGAAGTGGCTTTTTTTTTCTTTTTTCCTGTAATTGCTACAGGGAAAGAAAAAATCAACAGAGCAACACACCACACAGTGAAAACCCAGACTGCTGAGGGAGAAAGAGTATCATGATCTATCTACTCCTAAAAAAAAAGGAACATTTTTATCATACATCATCTGGATTATCATACATCATCTGGAACTAGGGGATCATTAAGGTTCTTTCCAACCTAAACCATTCTGATTTATTATTTGAAATAATATCAGAGGTTTTTGTTGTTGTTGTGTGGCTGGTTTGACTGTTTGTTTTTAACTTGACTGCTGGTCTCTGAAACTGAATTTTCAAATATTTCCCCATGTCAGAAGACTGCACTTTCTCTCAAAATGAAAGTTCAGTCTTTTACACAGCAGGACATTAAAGAATGGGACCTTCAGGGGAAACCAAAGGAAAACAGCAAATACCAGGAAGTTCGCCATAAAAGCACAAAAGCTGACAGCACTGGCAAATAGGAGAGTGCTTGCACAGAGTAAAGGTGTTCCCTAATGAATATTCATTGGGCCAAAATGGACACTGGGCAACCTGCAGTGCAGCAAGGAGGTGCTCAAACCAGCAGTCTCTGAGCCAGTAAGTTCACGCATGGTGTAGCATTATGCAGACTGGCCAGATCGGGTCTGTGCAACAGCTGGACCTCTGCTCTCTTTGCAGAATTAATAAAATGGCAGCATGGCCTAACTCTGTACGGCCTGTGAGCACCATGCTGCCTACCCTCCTGGTTCTACACTGTGGCAAAATTCACCTGGTTCAATGTAGACATCCATGTCTGAGGCAAACATCACCAGCCCTCTTGCCAAGTAGAGGAGATCTGAGCAATGCAGTTCGTGATTTGGCTCCTCCCAAGGCAGGTCAGATGAACAGCACGCCGAAAGCACTCCACCTCTGCAAAGAAGGTCCAAGGACAGTTAGTATCATAGAATAGAATGTTTTTGGTTGGAAACACTTTTAAGATCATCGAGTCCAATCATTGAATCAGCCCTAAGTCCACCACTAGACCATGTCCCTAAGCACAACATCTACTCATCTTTCAAACACCTCCAGGGATGGTGACTCAACCACTTCCCTGAGCAGCCTGTTCCAGTGCTTGACAACCCTTTCAGTAAAGAAAATCCTCCTAATATCCAACCTAAACCTCCCCTGGTGTGACCTGAGGCCATTACCCCTTGTTCTATCACTAGCTATGAGGGAGAAGAGACCAGCCCCCACCAGTTGCTCAGATGTGGGCAGCTACAGGACAGCCATGCAGCTTCGGATGAGAGAAATCCACCTTTCAGGGAGGACTGAATGGATGGGGAGCAGAGGACACTATCAGCATCCAAAGGGCTGTGAAGATCTCAGGAATCACAAAAGCAACAGCCCCTACTGAGGAAGACTTCACAGCACATGGGATCTGCCCAAAGACTGAGAGACCCAGAAACTTATCAGAGAGCTGCATCAACCTCTGTAACCTTCATGGTGGTTCAGCACAGCACTTACTCAACCTGCGTTGCACCTAGGAAAAGGTATAATTAATGTTTTCAGGAAAATTAATTTTCCCGGGAGCACTGAGCATTCAGGCGCTAGCATTAATCTTCCTAACTATTATTGTTACATTATTGTTTGCTTCTTTGTTTGTTGGCTACAGTTATTCCTGACCTTCTTGACTACAAAAAAATGCAGGCAAAAATTTTATGTAGGCCACAAGGAGCTCAAATTAGAAAATACAGGAGAAAATAATACATTTTTTTAGCTCACAGGAATTAGTGATCTGATCTACTTAGCTACTCTTCAAGGTTCTTATGCATGAAAAAAAAGCTAATAAGAATGTGTTACAAATAATGAGAAGGCAACTAGTGAAATGAGAACATCTTTCCAAGGCCTGCTTGGATCCCCTCTGAAGACGGTGCAGCAAAGTGGGAGAGTAGGGGTTTGAGCTGTGTTTGATACTGGGAGTGCTGAGCACACAGGGGAAGCAATAGCAACTTTTTGTTCATTGCAAAAGATGGGATGTGAATTTATTTCTAGGTCTAAGGCTTGTACAACTACAGAATGCTTACTACAGCAATAAGCTTTCGTGTAAACATGAAATGCTTGCAGCGCTTTAGTTTTGCTACAGAAATGAAGCAAACGATTGTGGATACATAAAGGCCTGGGGAAAAAATGCCAAAGGGCAACTATTATTGATCTTTATAAGAGAAGACTTCAGGGGAAAAAAAGTGAGCTTCATGAGTATAGACTAGTTAAGACACTTGGAAATTTGCTTGTGGGCAGATCCCCCTCCCTGCCTTTTGATATTTCGATTCAGACACAATACTGTCATTGCCATCAAATTGAAAGTTCTGGAAAATGTGAGATACCGAATATTTGGATCCATTTTTTTTTCAAAAAAAGTTGCTCGTATTTCTCTTCAGTTTATTGAACTAAGTCAGGCATCTCTTCACTAGTCTAGCAAGCTCTTCAACTATTAGCTGCATTTTAGCAGCAGTAATCAGGATGCCATCCACTTTCTCCTTTTGGTGATGCTCCTTGCTTGAACTGTGTCTCTCAAAAACACAGTTAGTACGTGAGAACCAGTAAGCAGACCTCTGGCTGAGACTGGGACAACTAGTTTTACTGTAAGTCTGCAATCTAACAGAAAACTCAGTATGTAAGTAGAACAAGAGAAGCAAGAACTAAAGTAGTATGATTCCAGAGGAAAATATGTCACATTATGTGGACACACATTAATTCTGAACAAGAGAAAAGACAAAATGCATTTTTTGAAAAAAAACCATTATTCCAGACATTATTTATTAGTGAGAAGAAGTGAGGTGAGAATGGTGGGGGGAGATTGTATTTTCTATTCAGTTAGCTGATCTAAAAAGGAGGAAAAAAAACAACAAACTTCCAAGCCAACTTGAGAAAAACTCAGACCACACACAATCTGTTTATATTTTATGTACCCAGATCACTTAAAGCAAGAAAATAAAATTGGGCTTTGCTTTTACAAATGATAAGCCCTTATAGATGTCACAAACATCTCCTGGCTTGCTGCTTAAATGGGGAAATCTGTCTCCTTCAGGAAAAAGTTAAATCAGATGAGAGGCTGCGTATCCCTTGTCTGACCCAGCTTGGTTTATTGCGGAAGGAAAGTGTCCAGCTGTTTTCCTGAGCTCCCTGGTTCATTATCCCACACGTTATCTCCAGTATTCGTTAGACCATATCCTTCCCTGGCCTGGAGCTTTACAATCACCTTGTCCTTTGTTCATGTCATAGCCAGCCAATGCCATCTTCGTCTGCAATTGGCACCACTAACCATGACTGCACGAGACATAGAAAATTACTCTAATTTAATAAACAATACACTATTGAGAAATTTGGGATACCTTTTTAAAATGTATAAGGTCTTAGGTAAGTAACATCCTTGCTTATAGATTTCCTCATGCTATTTTTCTTACTTCTAAGGATAACAAATAAACCATCCAGCAGAGCACCAAGACCCCTATTCTTTACCTAGAACCACACAGATCACCTCTATAAGCTGACAACTCATATATCCTTGAATTGGCTTAAAGGAACTGAGATTTTGCTTTGAATTCTTTCTAAACAACTAAAAAATTCAGGTGACGGCAAATTTGTGGATTCATAAAGGGGTTAAAAAAAAAATCCAGGAAACTATCATGGGAAAAAGCCAGAGAGAAGTAAAACAAAATGATGTGAAGGCAGCACTTTGCTGTTCCTGTCCAGAAAATTCTGGGAGTGAAATGATGGACCTGGGAAGGACACACGAGTGGATTTACTAATCAGGAGCAGAGTTGCTCAGAAATACTCAGATATTCTGACTTCATTTGTCATTTGATTACAATCAAACCACTTGTAGGGACTGTTCAGCTCAGACAAAGCTGCTCCAGAAATCTGGTGATACTTTGATGAAAGCTTGTTTGGCTTCCTGCCGAGCCATTTCTCCAGAGCTGTCACAAACCAAACGCTCAGGGTAAACTCACTGATAGATTGACTTAGATCTTGGAAACCAGACTCTCCTAAAAAAAAGCAGATCTTTTCAAGTCCAAAGATGTGAGGTAATCTCATGGAGTCAGGCGTTTCAGATTCTGGAGGTTTTGTTCCAAATTAATAAAAGGATACATTTTAAAACATTAAAATCCTCTATAAAATAAAATTGCTCCACTGAACTCTGCACAGATTGATTTTATGGAAAACAATGAAGGGGAGTCTGGACAGTTAACTTTTTGGCTTCTTTGTATGAAATTCAAGCATTCTAAGGGATAGCTTGGTATCCTCTCTGTGAAGGTTACAAGTAGGTCATAGCTGTGGTTATTGTTCACATTTTCAGATGCTGCAGTCCTGACTTTCACTCTGTTCAGGGCTCTCGAGTACTGCAAAGACCTAAAAACTGGCCAGTGCTTCAGCCAGGGATTAACACTGTGGTTTAAGCATAAGGAAGGTGATGTGTGATCTGAGGATCACACTCAGATGCTTTAAACAAAGGTTCTCATGTTTCCACATTCCCATGATATTGGGGAGTCATTTCCTACATCAGTCTTCCCATCTTTGCCAAAATCAAGGTATGATTATGCTGTTTTCTATCAGTTTCCCAGGGATCATGGGATTTCTTATCCCCAAATTTCCTTTTTATCAACATGTCCCAGTCCTGCTTCCTCTTCTTGTGCCAATTTTGGGCACACAGTAAGGCTAGAAAATAAAGTGGGACAAGGATTATTTTGCAGCCTTGAGGGCAACCAGCACAGAGTGGCTCATATCTTTGTTGCTATTCTCACTTGGCAACAGAAACAGGGCTGCATCCAAAGTGCCCATTGGGAAAAGCTGTTGGGAATAGATACTATGCACATCAATTACTAAATTAAATAGGGCCAGGACAGAGATCTGAGCCTTGGCACACAGCTGTCATTAAAACAGTCCCTGCTGGTGTTGTCACCAATCAGCTAGCATTGCTCCAGTGATGCCTGGGCACAGACATTAGCCCTGGTTAGAAACTTTCCCAATAGGAAACTTGGACATGTTTTTTCCTCTTTGGAAGCAGAGTGTTTAATAGCAAGGCTGTGCCCAAAATGAGTCAGTTGGCTCTGGGGACAATGAGCAGGCCCTGGTGCTGTTTGTTCTACTAGAAGCATCACCAGTGAAGACCCCTCTCTTCCAGCCTCTATCCTTGCCATTCTCCTGCCTTTATACAATTGGTCTCTCCCTTCCTTCACAGCATCCTCTTTTTTTCCATTTCTCTCTCTTTGAGATCCATCATTTAGGGTGTCAACACTTTAAACTGTTGGGAAACACTGACACGGAGGCAATTTTTACACTGGAATGTGTCGATATGTGCTGTCAGCTGTTTCTATGATACAGAGACGGTGACAAGAGCTGGCTGCTGACAGGATTTCAGCACGTCTGTCTAACACCCAAATCTTCCTCCTCACTTCCCACACTTTGCCAAAATCAGAAGCCTTCTGCTTATATTAGGTGCCCCTGGATATTCCACTTGGTCCCCATCTGTCAGATTAGAAGGATATGGGTAACCTATAAATCCTTTGCCATGTGTTCCACCCCACGCAGAAAGCTCAGGCATCCCTTAGGCATCTCAAATGCACTAGGTAACTATGTGTTTGTCACTGAATTTGTGACAGAAAAGCCCAAAAAGCTCCATTGACTAAAGCAGGAGTTAAGACAGCTGTTGTACCTGCAAGCACCTACTTATGGATACCTGATCTTTACTTTAAACTGAGTTGAATCACTCTATAGGTTCCTTCCAGTATACAAATAAGATAGAGAGGCTCTGGTTCAGATGCCAGCACAGGTGTCTGCTGCCATTTGAGGTGTCTGAGGGAACACTGTCAGGCCACCAGTACCCTCTCCAGGAGGGCTCAGATCTTCCATAGGGCCTTGGCAATACACAGCCCTGTGCAGATGCCTTGGACAACCAAGGGCATCACAAGTGGCACAGAGCATCTATACTCAGGCAGCTAAACCCCACTCCTAGTGCACCTAGAATCAATTGCAAGTCAACACCTAAATACAGATCTTTTATCTCAAAGACATTTATGCCTTTGAGGTCTATGCTAAAACTACAAATCAATCATTTAACTGTTGTGTCTTACATTTGCATTGACATTCACAATGTCAACAGCCCAGCTCAGTTTAAACTTATGGTTCCCAAAATAATACTAGCAAAGGAAAATTGCTCTGCCACACTATGTAAATAAGTAGTTAAATTTTAAGCTCTTTCTTAACTCTACTGTCAGACCACTGCTTAACTGTCCTGGATGTCAAAATATATACTTGAAAGTCTATTAGGTAGTTTCAATCCATTTCAATATGCAGAAGCATCTGCTTAAGGTCAAGTCAACGGTAATTTGTTTTCTTGAGTCAGGAACCAAAAATATAAACTATTTAGGGACAGATATTCCACATCCCATTTCCCCACAGTCATTACTAATCACAAGAAAAAGAAAAAGGAAGGAGAGGAGAGGAGAGGAGAGGAGAGGAGAGGAGAGGAGAGGAAGAGGAGAGGAAGAGGAGAGGAGAGGAGAGGAGAAAAGGAGAAGAATTTTCCTCACTAGTAGGGCAGTGCAACACTGGAAAACTTTGTCTAGACAGTCTGTGCAGTCTTCATCCTTGGAGGAGTTCAAGAGTTACTTAGACAGGCAATGAATGATCTGATCCAGTGTTGGCAATACTTCTTCTCTGAGTCAAAAGTTAGATTGGACACCTCTAGGAGTCATTTCTAACCAACATCTCTTTAATTCTATGATCTATAAAACCCTAAACTTTTGCATACAACTTCAGACCTTCTTGAGGAATAGAGGACAAATTTCGCCTTTGCATTTGATGTAAGCTTCTGTAAATGTTAATGAGAATTATGCACATGTAGCTGAAGACGAAATTTTGGTCCGAAAATGAGGATTCAAATGATATATTTGAGACATATGTCAGATTTTTAGAAAGCTTTAACCAGTGATATTTTTGCTGAGAAAGGTCAACTGACAGGCATCTTGTTATTAACGATAATTTCTAATAGAAGAAATCCTTTACTCTGAACTGAAAACCACATTATAGTGGGACTTGGAACCTGTGAAGCCTATACCATACATCTTAATAGGGCTGCAGACCTTCCTGCGGGAAATGCTCTCGAATCTTTAAAGCCAATTTATTGAAGGAAATTGCAGGCAGCTTGAAAACATCCATGATCCTGTCTCTTGACATTGGCTTGTTAAGACTGTGCTATGGCTTTGTGTCACTGTTCTTTCTTATTTTGGCCTTTCACTTTATCTGACTTTGGCTTTCATGTCATGTCTTATGTATCACTTTGTCTCTTCTATCCCACCATCATCTCCTCCCTTTTTCTATTTCAGGTATGACAGGACCTATTTATTTTCCCTGGTGTGTGCCCTACACATGCAATTAATGAACAACCGTTGTAGGGATTTTTTTGTTGTTTTGGTTTGTTCATATAATTTTATCTTTTTGTTTTTCCTGCAGGTGACCTCTTTCATGTTACAGATTGGTTTTTAGGCAGGACCTCTGAGACATTATGAACCTTGTCAGTTTGGAGCCTATGGCTTCTTTTTTTTCCTAGTCTGGACACTCCAAATTCCTTGTTCCAGTTAAGATGACAAATGAATCAAAAATCTTTCCATTCTCTTTACAAGTCTGTTTTCAGTGTCTGTCGTAGTACAAAGTCGCCACCTCATAGTTCAATTCAGATGATAGTGAGGACACCACAGGTTTATAGCCAGGCTATGTCAGCTGTTTATTCACAAGTCTAAGGACAATGGTGAGTTTATAAACTTTAATTCTTGCAATATTTTTTTAAATTATTTACAGTAAACATACTGGTTTTATTGTCCTGACCTATTGGTGAATTTCATTCGAAAATATCGAAAAGTTTTGTTCAAAAGAAGTCATAATTCAGAGCCAGAGTCTGAGGTGGAGGTAAAACACATTTCCTCTTGGGTCATTTCTCTGTGAGAAGAAAGTCCCCAGAAGCAGCTGAGAGCCAGACTCGGTTTCACTCTTTCTTTGACCCCTTCCCACACCTCAGGCCAGAGCAGCTTGCTCAGGAAACTCCCTTCCAGTGTCAGGGACATCAGTTTGTTCTCCTGATACAAAGGGATTCCCTCCTATTATAAGACTTCCCACTTTCAGAAGGAGTCCTCTAGATAATGCATGGAGAAGAAATTTCTTTGTCAGTCTGTAAACAGTAATTAAATTTATTTTTTGACTGTTCCTACTTTGCTTAAGTTAAAATGCTCAGTCAAGAACAAAAATGTTTTCTTGCTTTGGTTGATTTGGATTTTCTCAAGGACTGTAAAGTAAAAACGAGAACCATGAGCCAACATAACATTTCCCTTCACCTGAAGGGAAAGTCCTTCCTCTGGTAGAAAAATATTTGAATTCCAGAACTATGCTTTACTTTCCCCAGGATAAGAACAAATGTGAGCTAATGCAGACCAAGTGATTCAAATGAAAGAAAAATTAGTTTGGATTTATCACTATTCAAACAGAAAAATGCAGAATTGCATTCTTATGCCGTTAGCTTGGGTTGTGCCAAAAAGAGAGTCTGAAAAATATTTCTGTGATCATGTTTAAACAGCAAAGTGGCAAGAAGAAAAATAGGATTTTTATTTAAAATTAAAAATATTGTTAAAGGATTTCAAAACCGGAGACATTTTCAAAATTGAGCCATTTTACTTTTGCTTTTTCTCTGCTTTTTTGACTAGCATGTAGAAGAAAATAGCAGTCCCTGGTTTGACGGGTAAAAGGAAAGTTTTGATGCTGTAACCGAAAGGTTACAATGCAATTTTTCAAAAAGGTAACATTTTTACAGAACACAATGAAAAATACAAAGTTAAGAAATATGAAAAAGCCCTTCAAGATTTATTGTTTTTTCACTGGATGATTAAAAAACTGGAGGGGTGGGAGAGTTTTAAAAGTGTTATTTATTTATATGACTGCATACACGCGTAAATATTTCTAGTTAACAGCGAATACAGGGTATGACGTGCATCACATAAAGAGTTAGCAATTAAACCCCTTTTCCCACAACATGGAAAATGTAACTCAAGACCTCATAAAAGCTAAAGAGTGATTACAAACTAGTGAAGGAAGGACAGTCACAGCATTTATGCTTCATTTTAGGTTGATCCCTCTCAAAGCATAAATGAGGCATAAAAAATCTGCCCACTAAGGACAAAACTTTCTCGACCTCATTATTTCGCCAGGAAAGAATGAATCTAAAATACTCTGGTTATTAGGAAACATTTGCATTCTTCAGGAACTCTGGATGTTAAGAAAAACAACCTTAAGGAGTAGCTTAGGTGACCCTCAGATCTTACAACAGTCATACTAAGTGAACATGTACCCCTGACACCCAGAGTCATGGTAGGCAATGACCCTGACTTGTAAACTTTCAGCAGCTACTAGTGACATACTGCCATCTTCCCTACGTGCATCCATTATTTCTCACTAGTCTGCAGGAAATAGCTTGAAAGTGTGAAAAAGCATTTTTAAAATTATTTTAGCTGCATGCTCAAGTGGTGGTTTGTATATCACAGCACTGCTACCACCATGGAAACTGCACTTATTCAGAGACTTCGTGATCTTCAGCTTCAGCCTTGTAGCTGGCTAAGTGGAGAGGGCAAGCACCATAATAGGCTGAACCTGGCTGGCTCTGTGTCGTGTAAGAAGCCAGAGCACCTCAGAGCATCAGAGAACATTCAAAGAAAGATTGCAGAAGCTGATGTAAAATTACATCTTAAGGAGGAATCCATACAAGTAAATCTGATATTGTCAACTCCCTGACGAAAATAGAAACAATCAAATTTTATATAGAACGGATGCTGTATCATGAGAGTCGAGAACACACACATCCCTAGGTATTTTCAGACCATTTTGCAGTAAGAGGTTTATTTGTCTCAAAAGCCCTTACAACAGTCAGCACGCTAAATACAATCAGTAGCAGCACACAACTAAACAAAAAGGGAAACAAAAGAAAACCTTGTAATTCTGAATAATGATAAAATGCTTGCTCAATCAGGTCCTATTGCCTTTGTTGGTTAAGATGAGTACTACATGCTGAATACAGAAGCAAGGTATCTGGAGGGGAAAAAAAATAGATAGGCATAAACAGTCTTTAGGAGAAGATTGATGCCAAAGTCTCATCTTCCTTAGAAGGGACTCATTTAGGAGATGTTACTGTATTATCAGCTTTCAAATGCCCAACTACTTTTATATCAATTTTGTCTCTTGAAGGTTTTCTTTCCCAATTAAAGGGAATATTCTTCATTTAATCAGACTTCTTCCTGCATTTGAAGAGGTACTTAAGAGTATCTTTTCCCTGACATACTTTTCTGTATTACTGCTAGACAAATCCACCTCAGTACTTTTTTCGTAATATTTCAGACCATAGTCCAGTTTCTGTTCTGGGTTGGTTTTTTTTCTCCAATTTGACAAAGGTTCTCAGAGTGTCAAATCCATCCTCCTGACCATACCACAGGACTCAAACCTTTTTCTGGGCTTAGGAGGACTTGGGATGAGGGCTTCTGGCTACCAGGACTGCAGCTGCTTGAGTGGATCGAGTGTCCTGGCATCTCCCTACCAGTGCACTGTTCAGGTCTTGCAGCATCAGCAGCTTCCCATCACTTCCCAACAGTAATTAGTTTTTTTAACTGATCTTGGGTGTTTTATTATTTCCTAAAAATATATATGCTCCAGCTCATTTGAAAGTGAATGCGAGTTGGAAGTGCTGCAGACAGCGCTTCTTGGCAGGTAATGCTGGATGTCCGTAATGACTTCCTATGGCCTTCAGATCCATGAATCAGCACAACCAACCAGACTGGCCCTGACTCAGACCCATGAGGTCCATCCTGATCAGTTCAGCACCACCTGTCCATGCAGCTGAGGGGACAGAGGGAAGCCTCACACCTCCTGTGCCCTGCACGACAAAGCAATGATCCAGCTGCCATGTTGAGAAGACTTCATCAGCAGAGTCTCACAGTGAAGGAGCCTGCAACCCTCATCAACCTTCAGATCCCCTGGCATGGAATAGATTGCCAGATGCCTGCACGGGAGTTCAGGGAACAGCAGATGCTGGGTGCATCTCCTTTTTGTTACCCTTGAAGGAAAGCAGCAGCCCACATCACTCACTCACCAGGCTGAAGTACATTCCTGTATCTCTCAGGCTTTTGGCATTCTCACCATACCTTAAAAGGTTACCAAATTTAGACAAAAAGGAAGTATTTGTAGAGCTTGGCCCTAGTGGAAGAGAAGCTCTGTTGACACCCAGGACAGAGTCAACCTCCACCTCTAGCAATATTAATCTTCTTCCCCTCAGCAAGAACAAGATAGCTGCTGCCATGGCCATTGCTCCTCACAAAACGTCTGCCACGGTGACCCGCCTTCTCTGCAAAATGGCTGCTGGTGGCTTCTAGAAACCACCAAAGTTCAGCTGGTTTGTTACTATTTCACCCTTCCCCATGCCAGGATTTTATTCTTTCTGCTGTCATAGCTTGGCCTGTGTCTGCTCTGCCTGTTAAAGAGAAGAAGAGGCCTGCCCGGCTTTGCCTTTGGAGTGCCATTAATATTCTCCTACAAGGACAAGCTGGGGAGGAAAGGCTGCAAACTGCCAGCCCCATTGCCAACTTCTCTCAGTTAAAAGGTAATCTAGTGAAGTATGGCAGATTAAAAGATTACAATTCTTAATGTTACTGATATGAATCAGAGGAGATGAAGAAATGTAAACAGCTAGGGAAAAAGCACAGGGGAGAAAACAGAGATTGAAAGTGCAAAAAGGAAAATAGGCCAAGAATAAATTTGCATCTTAAATTCTGCTGAACTTAGTCTATTAATAAGTAGACAAATCTGTCAAATCTGCTCATCTGAATGGAAAGTTTTATATCAGACTACATTTCTCCAGCAGAAATTAATACGGGCTGGATAAAGGATAAAGGCAGTGAAAGCCCCATACAAAAGGAGCCGCAGGTCTCCGCCAGCAGCAGCAGCTATCGATTCCCTGTCCTGGGAGGGAGCATGACTGACAGCAATGCCAACTGTCCTGGTTTGACAATGGAAAATATGCAGCTCTTTACCCAAATCAGATGTGTGCAAACTAGGAGACAATATCTTGGAATAACTCCTGTCTGTGCCTGACTTGACCATGTGGGAACAGCCATTGAAGTAATTGCAATGGGAATTAAATGTGTAAAGTGCAAGTTAATCTTGACGTTCTGATTTTTTTTAGGGAACTCTTGGGTGCATTTTTCCCAAAGTGCCATTTGCTGGAGGTATACCATTAGATATTGTTTCATCCAAAATATACATTTCTAATCTGACAGGTGAGAAATAAATGATGAACAACTTGGGTCCAGTAAAGACATTAAAAACAAACAACACCGATACATAACACCAACCCAACTATAATGTTTTTCCTTGAATTTTTGACTGCTGGGGCTTGAACCATGACATGCAAATTGTCAAAGTTTCTTGTCCAGTCCTTTATTACTAAAGTTTTCTTTCTTGAATGGATATCCTTAAACTGCAACACTGAGCCACCCCTTCCCAGAAACTTCTCCCAGCAATGATCGTCCAGCTGGAATTATCTAAATCTCTCCTCCAGAACAAATGAACTGAGATGACTGTGCAACAGACTGGCAGTTCTCTTGTATTCTGGATTTTGGTCTTCCACTCTTTCTTCGCGAACATTAGAAAGTTTCATTTTTTTTCATGTCTTTTTATACAAATGCAGTCACTGCAGTAGTTGTTCTCACCAGCCATGGGTGGGTGAGATTCTGACACCCTGTGTGCCTTAAGCTGAGGCATCTACTGCCATTTGAAATGCTATGATCTATCCCATCTAGTGGAGACCTGTAGAAGGGCACAGGTCCTTCTAGAGGCCTTTCATCTCTCCCATTATTACCATGCAGATTTCTGATATACTCCAGCATACCTCAAATGGTATCAGGTGCCTATTTCTAGGCAAATGTATCACATCCTTTCAACACAGCTGAGTTCAGGATTAAGACACCTAAATTTAAGTGCCTGAACTAGGGTTTTTTATGGACATTAAACTTCTATTAACAGAAGAGATCTCATCAATACTGTCTGCTGAGCCTAGAGAACAATTCAGCTGGATAGCTAGGAGGGGCTCGGTTTGGGGATTTGCCTACAGATGTTGGCATCACTAGGCATTCCTCAGAGGAATTATCTCCTTCCTCTCTTTATAGTCAATGAAGAAAAATTTGCAGCTGTAAAATCTAACCTATTTTGGGTGATTATTTTTGGATGAGATTACTTTTTTGTAACCTAGAAATGTCTTTTATTACCACTGCCTATGTCAAGAGTCTGTAAGAATACCTCAAAGTATACCTCATTTAAGTACAGAATGGGCATCTGGGGTTAGGTAAAATGAATATAACACCTTTAGTCATGTTGATTTGTATCTCATTTTCAAGCCATCCTATATGACTCAAGGCTATCTTTCAAAGACACAAACCCACAAGATTCTCCAAGCAGTTAAGAACTCACTTTTTCACTCCAAGATAGGCTGATGTAGACCAACATCAAAGCAGAAATTGAGCAAAGATTTTTACTGCAGTATTAATTTAGGACTAGTAATCTCTAACTGATTGCCAATGAAGAAGGATGCAGCATTGTGCTAATGCACTCCTAAGATCTTCTGTTTGAGCTGACTTGCACTCAGGTCCTCTGCCAGTTCACTTCAGACTGAAACAAATATAATCTAAATGTACCAAAAAATGAGTATGTTCAAAAGTCAGTCTTAGGTTTGATGCAAAAGTACTGGGTGAAGTTCTTCTCAAGGTTATATTCTTAGAACATAAGGTCCTCTCTTGATCTTTCTAACTTGTAATTCTTTAAGGGTAATATCAACACAAGTAAGGATGTTACTGTGTACAGAGTTATGCATTTTATTTTTTCTTGAAATCAGAAATTGAAATGTTAATGAAGTATTTTGAGTCCTTTGAAGATTTGGACCTCAGCCTTTTGTAGATAGGATACAGATTTTCTACATCGGGCAGTAGTTTGCATTCATTCCACGCAAATCCATAAGTCAAGGTCAAATATTTGCAGCTTTATTCTGTGAGGGACAATACGCAAATATTACCAAAACAGTGCAGTTTGGTACAGCAACAGAAATACTGAAAGATATTGTTATTCATTATTCTGCTAAATAATGAAACATTTTGTAAGTGGAGAGAAACACACATATAATACAGTTCCATTTTTGCAAAACAAATAACAATGGAACAAAACCCACAGAGTATTACCAGCTGGCATTATACTCATTAAATGCAACAGTATATGTATTTGGAGTATTGCAAAATGCATAATTACTATATAAACAATTTCTGGAGAGGAGTCTTCCATGGTGATACTTTCAAACAGAAAAGCATTTTGGCATCATTTAAAAGGCCTAACTATGACATACGTCAGAAAGTGCTTCAATGAGCTACTAATGCAAGTTTCAATCGCCATAGTCTCAGGAGAAACAATCTCATTCACAATTCAGCTATCTATTTCAAACTGTACTCTCTCCTTTCTACTCTCCCCTAATTTAACATATAGCAATAAAAACAGTTGGAAATAATTAGATGCCAAATAACCATTAATAATTTACCTTGTGACAAAGATCCAGTCATTGAAATCAAGTATTTCAGTGCTTTTAATGAAACTAGTAATGAGTCTTCACATTTAAGTTCATAGTCTCCAAAGAAATTGAGAAACGCATTATCTGTACTCTGATATGTAATGTAGGCAGCATTTAGTAGTAGCTAGACATCATAAAGGCATTGCCTTTATGTTAAAATATTGATTATACAATCCTTGGTTTTTAGTGTATGAATACTTGTATGCTTTATATTAACTGTCCAGGACCAATTAATCAGCAGTAGCTATATCCAGCAGACACAGCTATGTTCTCATTTATATGCAGAGTCCCACGTTTATAACTTTTACCCAATTTTTTAATAATTTTGCAAATAAATTATGTCATTATACATAAGATCAACATACATTACCAGATTATAAAAAGGATATGTAATCTGAAAATAGTATTCTGTATATTGCCTCTATTTATGACTCCTCTAAACCCTCCAGGAAGACACGCAATTAGCATGATGAGCTACCTACAGGTGGAACTTAGAGGTAATCTGCAAATCTCCGCGTATGTTTATGAGTAAATTGTATCCTTTTGTAGACTTTTTTACATCCTTTTGCAGACACTTCGTTTTGAGGAGTTTACCATTTCTTTGCAGAAGGCTCAGTTCTTCTTGTTAAGATAGAGTGCTGGCATCCAGTCCCAGAGGATGCACTAAGACCTCGCCAACCTCTGGTTTCTAATGTGAAGGACCGCATTTACTGTCCCTACTAGAACAGGACTGGAAGCCAGTTATTCTCATTTCTTGTCTCGTTTAGGGACCTAACAGAAATTCTTGTGTATGCATTGTTCAAACACTATCAGTCAATAGTTGCTATTACTGTAGAGATTATTACGTGTGCATTCATTCAGGTAATACTTTTATCAACACTGATCATCTTGCATTCCCTTGAATGAGGATTCAGAACAAATAATACAGAGCTCTGAACATGAATGAGTTTAGAACAAAGAAGACCACAATTGAAATTTGTTAATACAAACAAGATACACAGCATTGCCCATGCCAAGGGGAAGTCAGGTACTCTATTGGGAGAACTGTGTGACTATGAGAACTGAAGTACAAAAAGAAGAAATAAAATTCAATAGCACAAAGTACAGGACTGTGCCCTTAGGGACCAATAACAAGAATTTTTACTTTTAGGTAGGAATTTATCAGTCACAAATAATGAATAGTAAAAGGATCTGGGTACCCTGTACAGTCACTGGATGGCTGGGAGCCACTAATGTGATACAGCTGTGAAAAAGGCTAATACAAAGCTTGTCCGTTTTCTGGAGATGCAGAGAGATACTGTTATCATCTACAGCCCTCCTGAGACCTCAGTTAGGCATCGTTGTCATCCACAATTAAGAAAGACCAATTCTAGCTGAAAGAATAAAGAAGAAAGACCAATACAGTGATATGAATGGAGAACCTGCTTTTGAATGAAGCAAGTTAAAGAGTTTGGCTCAGCAAAATAAAGCCCAGAGGTAATATGTTTACTTGGCCTAAATATATTGGCATCTACACTCTAGAAAGATACAAGTATTAAGTAAGCTAAAAGCGGGTAAAGAATAAATAGTTATTTACAGACGTTGAGAGCTGAAAATGAGTATAAGGTCATCAGGTTTCAAAATAAGAGGAATTAGAGTTAAGACAATGGAGTTTGCATTCTTAAAATGAAGTTTGATCAGTTTATGAAAGGAGCTACTCAATTACCTCTTGAAGATTTCAAGATAGATACAAAATTTGGTGACCCAGGAACTCCTTTGCAGTCTGTGCCCTCATGAGGACCTAACTGCTACAAAACGAAGACTACGTAAAATGAATCTTACTGATGAATGTTAAGCATTTTATCTCTCTTTTACTTGTTTAACGCTTGTTGGAAGGTGTTTGGACTCACATCCAATTAAGTGTTTAGAATCTCTAATCTTATTAATCTGCTAACTTCCTATTAGACTCAATAAGTAATTTATTTGGGAACAAAGGAACCTAAACAGATTTCAGAAGCTTGAATTTCAGATGGAAACTGTGTCACAGACAATGCAGGGGAAGGGCAAGATAAGGATTTGGAAAGGATGACCACATGTAGACCAGAGCAGTGTTGTCCAGGATAAGATTCTTCATTGGCTCTAAAGAGACCTAAGCCAGAAAAGACCACAGGTTTGACCTCCACTGTATGACAAAACATTAAAATTTACTCTATAACCCACAATATTAACCACAATAACAAGTACAGTACTTGACTGTAACATATGTTTGGCTATCACATAAATTCTAGGAGGGCATCCAGTCTCGACTTGAAGGCATCAAGAAATGGTGAATTCATCAATTCTACTGGTAGTTTGTTCCAGTGATTAACCATGCCTAGTGTAAAAAGTGTGAAGTGCATTTCTAATTGGAATTTGTCTGCGAGATTAAAGAGCTGTTTTATATCTGGTGTTTCCTCCCAGCAGAGGTTTATGTGTTCTGCAATGAAGCCAATGTTTAAGCTCTGTCTATATGGCACTCTGGCACCATCCCAGCTCCTTATCAGAGTGAGACTAAGGCATATGTCATTCTCCTCCCAACACCTGCACTCTAACTTCTTTGTAAACAAAATCCTGGCTTCCAGACTGAATGGAAACCATGCGTCCCTGGATCTGGACTACCAGAAAACCTGAACTTTGTAGCATCTTCTTCTCCCAGCAGGTAAATTGGATGCAAACACGGTCTTTTTTATACATCAGAGAAAAGTCTTTTTATATACATCACAGAAACATCTTTTACCATAAAACATTATTTTTCAGCCTGGAAAAAAAATCATGACTCTGCTGCACGTTGTCTGGGATCTGAGTGTTACTTTAAAACTCATTTTATATTACTAGTTTATATTATATTCCAGTGCAAGTCTCACCAAAGCCATGACCCTTGTGAAAACCACCTTCCTGTTTTGACTTCATTAACACATTCAAAAGTTACCCTTATTGCTTTTTCCCCTTAGCTATAATGGGAGGTCAGATTCAGTCACTTATCTCTTATGACCCTACATCCTTCTCAGTCACTTTTTTTCCTCTAGGATGCAGTTCCTTTACTTTTGGTGTGATAGCTATTCAATATCCTAATAAATCCTACTTAATATTGTGGTCTTGAGGAAATCTAGCATGGAACAGTAACAATAACTTTTATATTTTTCTTGACCTTGAAAATCTGTTTCCAGGAGAAACTTGAATATTTTTTTTTATTTTATTTTGCTATAGTGCTGAAAAATAAATGGGGAGTGGAGCGGATACCTGTTAACAAAACAAAACTGCATCACATTTTTGCCAACTTTAATTTCTTTGGCAAATCTTGGCAGTAACTAAATGATCATGAGGACTGAATTATTCTCCACCCAAAAAGACAGAGCAGGGTGGAACAGCATAGTCGCTCCCTTTTCTGACTACATTTTTAGGAGACATACACTGAAATCTCAGTTGCCTGAGCATAACAACACAGTGCTTTTGAGATGCTTCAGTGTGCACTGCATTCTGCAATATCTGTGATATTTTTAATACCTGTGGTATTTGTAACATCTGTAATATCTGTGAGATGCACAGGATTGTCTCTGATAAACTAGAGCAAATCAGACAGTGCTGTGGTTGGCAATGGAGTCAGTACTCTAATAACTGGCTCTAGTAATGGATATGCATGGTCTGGTCTTTCAGCTTGACAGCTGAAATGCAAATATTGTTACGCATATAATGTGAAGGCTATGGTTTACTAATGGTGAGTGAACTTCACATACCTGAGATATTAGGATGGGTAAGCACTTAGGAGAATGTTGACTGTGTATAATTTAAAAGCTATAGCAATTTTTTTCTTGTACCAGATTTTTAAAAGGAAATCCCAAACTAATCCTTCACTAGAACTACATACCAACAATTGATAGTAATATTCTTATTTATATTTTGTCTTTAGTTGATTGTCCTAAAACAGTGAGGGAGATTTTGTGCATAGGTCCCCAGAAATGATATAATAAAGGCAGGAAAATACAGAGAAGGTTGAAGTGGACGATTCCTACTGTGGACTGACCTTCCTGCTAAAAGCAACTAAGTTATGTAGGACTAAGTTAACTGACTTTTCAGCCTGGAAAAAGGTTACTCCTGAAGGAAATAAAAATTAACGAATGACAGAGTGACTAAGAGATTATTGCTTATTACCTCCTCCAGCATAGGAAGAACCAGGAGTCACTTGCTAAAGCTATTGGGTGGCAGGTTCAAGTCAAAACCAAAAGTGATTTTTCTGAGCAAACACAATTAACTATGGAGGGTTTTACCAATGAATGCTGTGAATACCACAAGTTTTACACACACTCATAGGAAAACTGAGCAAGAAAATATTAAACTAAAGTTACTGAATACACAGAGATCACGCAATTTTCAGGAAAGATTGAAGCCTGGGAATACATTCAGGAAGCCTATCATTCATGCTTGGTCTATTCCTATATCCTTTCCCAGGCATTTGGCGGGGTGTGTGTGTGTGTGTTCTTTTATATAATATTCTATGAAAAAGAGCCTTTGCTACGGATCAAAAGGCTAGTGCATCATGAGACATAATCAACAGAGCTTGAAAAATTAAAATGTGATGCAGTTCAATAGAGCACTTAAATGCATGCTTAGTTTGATTTCATTGAACTTTCAGTTTATGCTTAACAGCTTTGTGGAATAGGAACAGAAACAACTGTCTACTTAACTCTTCCAAGGAAATAGAATCTGTGTTTATACAACAGCAAACTACAGACCTCTATACTGAAAGGGCCTTCATTGAGAAAGTACATCCCAAAGGGCAGACAATTGAATATGATGAGGATGTTAAATCAGAGCTTTCATGTGACAGAATAAAGGAGAACAACAGTTAAATGGAATCATTTTATTTTAGAAACAACAGCTGTAGGTAATAACACAAGCCTGTATAGTCTAGGTCATATCTGTGTTCAGTCTATGCTACAAAACCTCATTGGACTAAGATATGCTAAGGATATACATCACCTAACAATACCCACCAGGGAGCTCCTGGCTCATTAACTGGCATTGAGGCACTAATCTTACCAGGGAAACAAACCTGCCACTTCTTGAAGTTGCATCCTTGCCAGCAGAAGCACCTTTCCTGTCCAACCTCAGATGGCATTTTGCCATAAGACGTGGGGAAAAGTAAGGCAATGGTTCCAACCACATGCAACGAAAGTTAGAGCTGTGTATCAGTTGCAATAGCTTGTTAATTATCATGGGGGCATAAAAATGTCCGGGAATGGAGAATCCTCACAAGATACAGGTTCTTGCTGTGAATTTTCCTTGTTTTGGGTTTCTATGTGCTTTATGGCTGGTTTTCAGGTCCTTCTGGATGTCCTGATAAAATCTGTTATACTTCACATCAGTTATCAGAGCAGAGGTTCTTAGTACTCTTTGGACACATTCACAGAGTGAGCAGGTATGGCACAGGACCTCAGCTCCCGTGGCTGGCATTTGGAGGTTGTATGGAGGCCATAGGGTAACTTAGGCAACAATACAATATTTAGGCAACTGAACTGATCCCTTAGGGTTTTGAAATTACAAACCCAAAATATAAATGTCTGCATGGACTTGATCAGTTAATTAGACACAGGTGCCTGATCACTGTAAAATATTGAACTCACTTTCAAAAGGAGATGTGAACAGGACTTCTGGAAAACTCAAGCCCTAATGAAGCAGTCTGTGAAGGCGAGTAGACACTTCAAAGCATCTCAGAGGGCATGAGATGTCTATGTTTATGCAGGTGAATTTTGCTCAAGGTATTTTCTTCAAGGAAAGCTGAATGGCGATCTAGGCTCCATAGACTACCTTATGGCTACTGCATCCGTTCCCCAGCTGCCTCTTCAGAAAGGCACAGGTCTTCTGTAGATCCTGTGTAAGCCACTAATAACCTTTGATCCTCTTGAATACTGCTCAATTCCTTAATGTAAGCAACTGAACTGAACCTGAGATCTCCACTGACTATAACAGAAGTACCTGCCTCAGGTATTGACACCTACATGTGAGCATCTACATTCAGGTGTTTTGTGCCACACCTTGATTGCTTGGACACATGCATCTAGTGTCACTGAGACATCTGGGCTATTTCACTTGGCCTGCAGCTGACCCAGGTCCCACTGGCACTGTGTCACATCTGCCAGCCCTTTGGGACATCTCAGATAAACTAGAGTTCTCAAGTGGCCAGGGACTCCCAGTAAACTGAATCGCATTTTTAATTTTCAATTGAATTGCACATTGATCTTTTTGCCTGCTTCCTGTCATACTCTTCATTAAGATAGCTTGTTGTTGTGCCTTTGATAATCTTCAGACTGATAGCTTGCATGCAAGCTTTTAATGCTTTTGTCAGTCCTTCCAAGATAGCCTGCCTTCCTCCTCTCTCTAGATATGAACGGCTCTTTTTTCCAAAGCTCATTAGATGTATGTTGCTGCTTTTGCTCATTTTTTTTAGAATAATGACACTATCATTTCATGACTATGCTCACTCAAACCATCTTCCATCTTTTGTCTTTATCAGTCAGGACCAAATCTAAAAGAGCTACTCAGCTAACTGAAGTTCCTTGTCCATAACATATTCCAAGAATGTTGAGAATCACTGACGTGTCATCACCTTGTAGGCCCCACAATATTTTACTAGATACAGTCCAGTTAATTGGCAAATCACTCCCTTATGAAAGAAAACAAATGGTCTAAAATAGGTTTGTTCCTCCTGTCTTCACTCAAAAGTACCCAGTAACTGCCTCTCATCCCTTCTGGAAGTTTAGACCAAACCTTCTTCTCATGCAAGGCAAAAACCCTCTGTTTTTCCTTGCCTGCTTGTTAGATTTCAAATCTTGTTATAGTAAAAAGGAGAATATCTTTTTTGTGAAGCTTAGAATTTATTGTTAGGTTAATTTAAACTCTTAAGAGTCTAGTAAAAGATTTATCATTAGTCCAGTTACAATGATATTAACATTTATATTCCAAATGATCTAATTATTACAGAAAAATGTCATTAACAGTCAAAATTGTCATATATAAACTTCCTACTATTTAAATATCCATCTTTTCTTTCTGAAGCAGTGCTTATCCTTCCAATGCCCTCAGGTCCGGAGGCTGACAGTGCCAGTCTGTCTCAAGGATGGCAGGGAGGGGATCATGACTGATTTTCAGTGTCCCAGATTTCTTGCTAAGTGTAGTATGATGTTCTGTTTTGCATTCACTTGGAGTTATTTTTATACATTTTCTAACAGAGTGTGTATATTCAGTCTTTCTTCACCAGCTCCCAGCTCAAGTTTGTATATCTTCAGCCACTAGCTACTAATTAAAGTTATACTGTAGTCCCATACTTGTGTATGGTATACACAGGTAAGTTAAATCAAGTTAGACAGCAGCCTTTACTGCTAAAACAACCTAATATTAGCTTAGGACAACGTAAGTTCAGAAAAAATTTGAGACTTACACTCCTGAGTCAATACAAAGTCTATGGCATGTGGCAAAAACATGTTTATAGGGCTGCGTGATCTTATAACCATGTAAGTTGCACTAACTATATTTTAAGCAAGATACTTGCTTGTATCCAAACCTAACACAGTGTACAGATCCCAGAACCTAGCTAATGGCAGTAGAAATAAATAATGAACTGTACTTACCATAGCTGGTACTTTAAAGAAGTGGTATTTCACCTTCTCTGTGTACTACTCACTCTTTGATTGCACAAGGACTTCCAAGGTCATTGCTCCTTAGGTGGGCTGTTGCAGCAGGATGTCAGCATCCTGCAGATCGTGATGATACTGATTTCCTCCTCACCTTTACATTTGGCTGGGCCCGGTTTTATACATTTGCTATAATAGCCCACATACTTATTCCATCTAAAGTGGTCTGCAGGTTTATGTTACACTTGAGTGTTGCTGTAGAGAGTATTCTACCAAAGGATTGCAATATATATGTTATATTTTCTTTTATATTAACCCTTGGTTAAAGATAAATGTTCTATCACACAATTGTTGTGTTTGTGTTCAACAAATGTTGGACGAAGGTTCATATTATCTTATGAGGTATCCAGTATCTGAAAGGTGCCTATAAGAAAGCTAGGGAAGACCCAGTATCTGAAAGGTCCCTGTAAGAAAGCTAGGGAAGAACTAATTGCAATGTCCTGTAGCAATAGGATGAGAAGTAATGGTTTTAAAGTAGAAAAGGGTAGATTTAGGTTGGATATTAGGAAAAGGTTCTTCAGTATAAGGGTGGTAGATCACTGGAACAGGTTTCCCAGAGAGGTGGTGCAGGCACCATCCCTGGAGATATTCAAGGTCAGGCTTGATGGGGCTGTGAGCAACCTGATCTGGTAACATTGTCCCTGCTCACTGCAGAGGTTGGACTGGATGAGCTTTAAAGGTCCCTTTCAACCCAATACGTTCTATGAATCTATGATCTTAACTTCTCAGGCCATATATCCTGGTGTAGAAATTTTAATTAGGTCACAGCCCCAGTGTCCTGGTGTTTACAACAAAGAACAGTAGAGTGATTGCTCAGGCAATTGAAACATCTGGCTTCTAGGTGTTTCCTTACACTGAAGACACTTGGAAACAGATGCCCAGATGTAGACCTCTGTCACCACTGGGGACATCCTATCGTACATGAGGCATCTGCACAGGGCTGTATGGTATGCCATGGTGTCTATAAGAAAACCATATCCTTTTGGAGCATCAGCTAGAACTGGAAGCAACACCTTGTTGAATGTCACATAATAATACTACATACCTGTACATTGTCAGCTGAAACAAGCCATTGCATTTAAGAAAGTAACTAATTCATCTAAACACAGAACCACCTGAGATGTCCTAGAGTATTCAAAACATCCATATGGGAACAGGATGCCACTCTGACAGATAGGAAATTCCAGGAAATCTCAAATGACATGAGATGCTTCTATTTAGGCAACTGAGTCAAGCCTAGGTCTCTGGAGTTGATTCCCATCCTAAATGTCAGTTCTATCTGCATTAGTACGCTGATAATGTTCACAAATGTATCAGCATGCTTTAAGCTAATATTTAGACCCTAGTTAATTAAAAACAGCTTTTTAATCAAGAACTTACCTCATTTCGTCTTTATGAATGTTAATATGATTTTGTAAATCATTCATTTTTATCAGTTTCATGCCAATGCCAAGGCTTTTAAAAAAGTTTCTTGACAAAATAGTTTAGGCATATGGAGTAGTGTACCTCATGATAAGATTCACTTAGAAAGCTATTCCACTGTGAATTATTTTCAGCAAGAATTTTAAGCCTGCAGGCTGCATTTGAAGATAAAACAGAATCTTGGACTTGAGTAGCATCTAATCTGAAGTATCCTTTTATTCTGTCCTAATACCATAGTTTTAAGAAATATCTCATTTTTATGGGAACTTCGTGAACAAATACTTCTTAATGCTTAAGTTTTTTGTTGTTGTTGTTAAATTACACAACAGTAAAAAAATAAAGTTTAATTTTAATGAAATTTCCTAATGGAAAACTGTCTACAAAAATTTGTTGATCATAGAATCATGGAATCGTTATGGTTGGAAAAGACCTTTAAGATCATCAAGTCCAACTTTTATCTAAGTCTACAATGCTCTGAGCACCGTATCTAGATGACTTTTAAATACATCCAAGGATGGTGATTTCACCACTTCCCTGGGCAGGCTGTTCCAGTCTGTGATAAACCTTTCAGCACAGGAGATTTTCCTAATGTTTAACCTAAACCTCCCCTGGCATAACTTGAGGCCATCACTTTAGCTGGTGTGGCCTTGCTGCTTTGCAAGTGAATTTGCTTAGAGCTAGTTTGAATATATGTACCTAGAACTGCATTATGTAGTAATCCCTAACTTGGAGCAAATACCTCTTAACGTCCAGCCTTCCAGATAATGTAAGTAATTTAACAAAGAAAAAAAGCAGAGTGTTTTGATTTTCTGGCTCTTTCTAGGTCAAATAATTTTTAAGATCTGATTTTCCAAAATAATATTAGAAGACATTCCAGGACTTGAAAAGTCTATCAAACTATTATGCCAGTATATATTAACCTCAAAAGCCTGAAAGTATTTTGGTAAACTGAAGTTGGAAAAGAAGATTTGAGGGCAATTAAAGGGAAGTTACTAGTGCAAGAGAGAGATAGAAAACAGTAAAAATCTTAAAGCTGGCCTCATGCTTTGAAGTTACTGCCTTCGTACTAAAATAAAGTGCCTTCAAAGGACAAGACATCTGTTTCATGCTGGGTAAATACAGCTGCTGAGTAGACCTTGTCCTTAAGTCAAAGGGCTTGAAAACTATGTGAAAGTCATGCAATAATTGAGGAAACATGCAGAAATTGTTATTATGGATGTAAAATATTTCTAAGCCTCATTCACTAATTGATTTCACTAAAACATACCCCAAAGAGAGAGAAAGAAGAATAACCATCCTGTTTGCCCCTTTTGACTTCCCATATATCACTGGTTCCCCACCTGGTAACCTGTTCAGCTGTCAGATGGCAGTACTGTAAGTCTCTAAGAAAATCACTGGGCTTTAACTGAAACCTTGACAGTGGAAATGGTTACCTCATCCAGGAGGTGTTCCACGTCTAATGCACAATCAATGATAAAAGGAAAATGAAGCAAAAAGCACTGGGCAGCACCTTCATCCTGCAGCATGCTGCTCTCTGCAACAAATTGATGTGATGGTACTTTTTCTCTTCTTGCAGACTGCTGATAATGCAGCAGCAATGAGAAAATGTCAATTAGCACTTCCACTGAGAGCAGAAAATTCCATATAGATGGGTCCTTACTGCCTCTGTGAAAGATAATGTATACATATCATTGTTTATATCCAGTTTCTCCCAGCGTATCCAATCAAAATGATTTTGCAGTAGCAAAATACAGAGGATTTTTTCTTTCTTCTGAGAAGCAGCAGTGAAAGGAAATGATAGGGCGAATAAGGTAAACTATGACAGGACAACAAAGACTTTACACAGACCTTCCAGAATATGCTGAAGTTCTGATTAAAAGAAACACTTTAAGCTTTACTTAATTCCTGCTTAGAGATAAAGGGCTCTTATCAAGAGCCATAAGTATACCCAGAAGGCTAATACATGCCTAAACACTCTGCTGAACAGATTGCCATTAAAACTTTAACTCACAGAGAAACTTGATAGTTTTATAAAAGGTAGACTTGGAGGGAGTGTTTGATCGGCTGTCTTGTAGATACTGCTCCCATTTGAATTCCTATTTCTTTTGTACAGCAGCCACTAAAAGAGTAATGTTAATCCTTCTCTCCATGTAGCTGTACATTAGTACACAGCTACACTTCCCCATGTTTAGATAAGACACTGATACAAACATCAATGCCACCGTCCTGGAGATCTTTCACACTCACCTTCCTCCTGCCTTGATTCACCCAAGCAGCTTGGCAACACCAAGATTGTATCAGTGGACAACATGGGCTAACAAATTTCTGGAGATTTTAATCAGTTTAGAAGTGAGGTGTAGAGCAGCCTCAAGGATGTGACAAATTGCAAGCAATGCAGAAAATCTGGCAAGGCAGGGGTTCAAATAATTCATTAGCTGCAGTACAAGGCAAGAGAAGGAAACATTCATTTGAAACATGTAGACACCAAGTGCTCCAGGTTTAACAAGGTACGACTGTGAATACAGGTGTAAAATTTGAGGAAGCATAGATTAGCAGACTATTAATTTTGGCTGTAAGTCTTTGGGATCAGTCTTCTGGAAGAGGTGTTGCATGATTTTCTTTATGGGGCATTTATATCAAACCTAGATGACAGTGATAGCAGAAAGATTTTCTTTTTCTGTGCCATCTTAGGGAGATTGGAATGTCCTGACAGATAAAACCACAATTTTTGAAAACCTTTGTGCCTCCTTGTCATTTCAGTTTCTCACTTCCTTGTAGCCATTCACCTCCTGTCTTCTTTTACCAGTCATACACTAGAATTGCACCTTTCCTCCTTCTTTTAAGAAATAAAGTAAAGACATGCTTTGCATGTAGAGTAGTTCTCTCCAGCATCTCCTCTGGCTGCTTTTCTCTATTTTCTTCTGCCCTGTACACCTCAGAAGTTTCAGAAAAGGCCCACATAACCCAACTCTGCTTTTAAAATCTCAGTGCAAGTTTTGACAGAGAGTTTGAAGAGAACAAAGTTAAGTTGTATTAGCTCTTTTGAAATCCCATCTGTGGATGCTCTGGCTTCTGATGACCACAGAGAAGTGGTCATACATCAGAAGGGAGGATTTTTAATAGTTTAAAACATTACTAAAGGGGTCTATTAACAGCCGCACAGGGCAGCTGCCACAGTTCATGTACAATAAGGCTGCAAGTCAAGTCACAAAAACAAACCAAGTGAAGAAACAGGAAACCTTCAGAAGATTTAAGACAAATCTAACAGGATGAAGCTGTAAGGCCAAATTTTCAGTCAGTGTAGATCAGCACCGGCACTAAACACGTTTATGGTCCACTCAGAGATCTTCTTCCACCTCTGCAATAAGTACATGTTTTCTTCTCAGGTTTCTTCAGCTTGGACCTAACTCACTGTAAATGCTCATAACATTAATTCCCCTCTTTCTTTCTTAAAATGGGAGCAAATAGTCTTATAAAATCTAAGCAATTACTACTTCCTTCTTCAAATATATTTTGAAGGCTTGATATTGCTACAAAGACCAGAAAACATGGTGTATTGCTCAGGTTACACAGATGACAGCTGCAATTATTCCTCTTTCCTTATCCTAATCTTCCTTTGACATATCCAAACCACTAACTAAGCTGTTTTTTTCATCTTATTGATCCATTTGAATGTTTAATTTCCATCCTATCCAAAGGCCATGGGGCAATGATCACTTCTGTATGTCTCAACAGTGTCTAGCAGGAAAAGATACTTCCTTTGCAGAAATATTTCCAGTTGCCAGCATCAACCTGCAACCCAATAAAGCAGGAAATTGTTCAGTCAGAAAGAAGTCAGAAAAGTGATCCTATTCTGCCAAAGGCCCATGCACTCTTACACTCTGATTCCACTTAACATCCACAAACTCTACCAGGCATTTCCAGAAATGTTTTACGAAAAGAAACGAAGTGGGGAAAAGCACTCCCTGCTCATATTATCCTCACATAATAACTTTTGAAGGAACCTTTTCTAACTCACTAGGAACCCCAAACTATCAGGATATTGAAACATGGAACTGCAGACCAAAGGAAATTCAGTCCAAATATCTCAATGAGAAGAATTATTTGAGATTTTGCTGGCATGTGTGAATTACAGAATAAGAGCTGGATATTTGGCAGTCTTCTGCTGACTGTAATTTGCTGCATTTGACTAGTCTGCTGTTTGCTTCACCATAACTCATGGGATGCCTCTGGCTAAAACATTGCTTGTAACCTGGATTTCTATTTTATTAACCTTCTCCTTTATCTAATGACAGTCTGTCATGTTCTGGGATGCCAAAACAATGTCTGCCTGATAAGATGTCTCCTGGGAAAACAGGCAGTTATAAGGGATAAAAGCATGCAAAAATGGCCAGCTTCAGCAAAAACCGCTGCTCTGTGAAAGTGCCTTAATTAATACGTGCTCTACCCTTAATTAATACGTGCAGTGTATTTGTACTGCCACAAATGTCATTATTTTCAGTTTATTAAGGATACTTGCAAAAAGAGAAGAGTTTTTCTGGAAACATGACCTCTTCTGTGTCTTCCAGATTGGTGGTAAGAAAAATAAAGTGTTCTTGGGGGAGGAGAAAAAGTAGGCCAAAAGAAATCTTATTATAAAACTACAGCTCTGAGTTACATGTTTTCATTTGGACATATTATATGGTAATATTCTAGTACCAGAACCCTGCTACAAGCAATCTGTCTTCATTGTGCATATTTAATATGCATAGCAAGAGCAATAGCTTTAATATCAATTCTTCCTTCACCATCATATTTTTTCTTGGATTTCCTCATTTCATTTCCCTCCATGAACACTTTTATAGCTCTTTGAAGCACCAAAGAATAATTATTCATGTGGCAAGTTCTTTTCCTGCCTTCTCAGCCACCACTGGGCTTCTTGTTCCTGACAAACAGAATTTCCTGACCAATAAATAAGCTTTCTGAGGACAGCAGTTTGAAAAACAGGTGTGAAATGCAGCAAAAATGTAATCTACTTCAATTTAGATATGCTCCATTTCAGTGTCTAGGCCAAATTTTGATCCCCAACTCACCCATAAATCTGTGTCTCATTCTTTTTTTGGAGTCTGATTGCTTGAATGTTTAACACAGACCATTCACTGTCCTGGTAAAATACTCTTATGAAATCAAAGGACAGTTTATTTAGTGACTATATGACCATCATATTGATAGGCAGATTTTTCTATCAATAAATATGAAAATGTCTTATGTCCTTCTTGCCTCCTTGTCATCCTGTGGATTCCCAGGAGTTCACAACAATAATATCATGTTTTCTAAGCTATGTCATGTCATAATTTACATGAACTTCCTTATCTTTAGTACTTTTTTAATATGTCCTTTGACTAGGAATCTCAGATGAAAATCATATTTATCCTACAATTTATCATACAGTGACAGTTTCTAGCTCCAAAACTTTAACTTCACATACAGAGTATTTTTTTACCATTGCAACAATCAGTTCTGTAGTAGCCTAGATCATATATTGCTCTCCCAGTAATTAAAAGCATGCCACTTTTAATGAAGATCCACAGCCATTTAACATGGGCAGATAATTGTATACAATGAATGTTGTGTAGGAATACTGAGTCCTGTGCAAAAGATATCTATCCTTCAGCAGACACAGCTCATAATATACCCCTTGTCATCTGTCAGGCCATGTTAATCAGTCTACATGTGCAGGAGTGCAAATATTAAACACCACGTGTTTTTCTCTAAATTTTACAGACTTTCTGATATCTCTGGGATGAGCTTATTTGCTGATTGCATGAGTTTGTGGTGTTTGGGTTGTTTTTTTATGAAACAAACTATTAACCCAGAAACAGATTGTGAAATAAGAATACAAATAATTTAATTTCACATCAGTTTCTTTCTCCTTTTTCTACCCACTGCTCTATTCAGGTTATGTTCAGTATGGTCAGTGTGTACTTATGGAAAGTCTTTATTCCTATTGGTTGGACAGGGCTTTGAGCAACCTGGTCTGGTGGGAGGTGTTCCTGCCCATCGTAGGGGGTTGGACTGGATGAGCTTTGAGGTCCCTTCCAACCCAAACCATACTATGATTCTATATGTCCTCAATGCTCATAGACTATGCATGTATAGCTATGACACCCCTAATCAAGCATAGCCAGGTAACGATGCCATATCTGTCACCCATCTTCCAAGCAGATGTACCAAGTGATGTCAGCTCTAGACCAAGAGCACTTCTCCTTTGGAGGCACATTGATGAGATTTTACAGCTCATCACTTAAAATCAAGAGAAATACAGAAATATAATGTACAAGTAATCTGTTTGCAGCTTAATTTCTTAATGTAATTAGTTGATCTTCCCCAAGAAAGGTAGGCCCTTCCTGCTACATGTTCTTTTCATTGTTATTAAACTATTTATTGAGGTAGCTTGCATAGGAAGCTCAGCTAATTGCAAACAGCTGAATACTAATGTGACTTTGATAGAGGTAAGGCTTAGTGACAGAGTGTTGGCATTTTTTAACTGGGAATAAACTCTATCATCCTTTTTTAATTCAGAGGATAAATTAAATGTCAATCTGAATGCCCACATCTGTTACAAGAAGCTATATTCAATAAAGGTAGCTAAGAAAAGCAGTCAGAAAAGAACATTATGCTTCTCCAGGCTTGTCTTTGGAATTACCATCTCTGTAATTATTTAGAAATGTTTGGTATGGTTAAGATACAGAACTTAGTCTCCGAACATCTGGCGAGGCATCTCTGCCTGCCTATGGCCTCGTGATACAGGGACAACTTATATTTTCTTGAGAGATGGAAATTGGCTTAGATTTGGGGAAAAATCAATTTCCATCACCTGAGAAAATGGCCAGGTGAGGAGGGAAATCTGATGGCAGGATCAGGGACCTGTCAGCAGCATGTTTGGGTGCCTACCTGCCACTTGGTGTCTGGATGCTTACCTGCCACTGAGCAGAGCCCAACAGTAAACTATTTACTTAAGCTACTCTCATTTCAATTTTCAAATCCTACTGAGTGTGAAATAACGTTAGGTTTGCAGTGAAGGAGGTGTCAGACTGCTAATGCTCATACTTAGATGTACACAGGAGTGGAAATACAGCTCTAATAGACAGGTTCCACTACGCTGTCCCACGCAGCTTGGGCATCAGTTATCCATAAAAAATAAAGTTTACCTTTCAGCACTCTTAGCTGCCAGTGCAAACAGACTGAAAAACACAATGACAGTCTCTAAACTTGCACAGAACTTTTCCCTCTAGTATCACCTTAGCTGCATAAAAGAGGAAAATGCTGTGTGGGCATGAAACTATGTGTTTTTACTGGAAAGCTCTGACATATTTTTATGTTTCAACTTTGAATGCAAATATTTTAATATTATTTCTAAACAGAAACCGTGTCTCTGTAATCAGTTGGCAAATATTAGGACACTTTCCAATTTATTTTCCTAAAAAAATAATGAAATAATGAAACTATTTCTGTATTTTCAGAAAAGAAATCATAAAAACAGAGGTCAGGAAAAAAAAACCCATGAAGTTGGAAGGAACAGTGATGAAACTGCATACTCTAATCAAAACTGGAGCAAAGCTAATTCAGATAAGGAATGACTAGAAAGCCTTTTACTCCTCATCACACAAAAAGCTCAGTCAGTCGAGATTGGGTAGGATTGCAAAAAGCCAAGGGCATGCACCTTCATTAAAAAAGACAGCCTTAGAATAAATCTGTACATTTGTTAATAAGGCCTCGAGACAGCTGAACATGAGCAGACACCTAACGCTGCTGAACAGGGACAGACCCAAGCACATCCTTATAATTAAGCGTGCACTTGCAGCATTTGGTTCTGCTGGGACCTCCTCACAGCCTTTGTTATGAGCTTGTGCTTCAGAGATTAAGCTAAAAACGCACAGGGTTAAGAGAAAAACTTTGTAAGTGTTTGCAAAGGCAAAGTGGGAACAAAAGCATTAATGAGCACTGGGTTTTATTTCTGGCTGCTGTGCCCCAGGTTTGGTCATCTGTTTGCAGAGTTATTAGGTACTGTGTCTCCTGCACTGCCCCAGCGTCAGCCCAATGATTTCTTGCTTATTTCTGTTCTAAGAGCAAAAGTGACAACCCAGGTCCCTTCCTTCACAGCTGAGTAAACAGCCCTGTGACAACTTATGGAATAAGAAAAAGCAGTACTTAGCAAAAGTAACTGCAAGAATATAAAATACTTTTTTTTCATTGTTGTTCAATTCCATAACTAAGATCTCAGGAATCAGAACTGACTGACAGGGACTTTTTTTTTTTTGCAAGTGTGAGGACAGAGGGTCCATTCTGGCCAGAGAGACATTCAACAACATTCTTTAAAGGAGAGAAGATTTACCACAAAGGTGGGTTCAAAATTAAGTAAATTATTAAGGCACCATCTCCCACAGCATCCTCCTGGAGAAGCTGGCTGTGCATGCCTTGGACGGGCATACGCTTTACTGGGTCAAAAACTGGCTGGATGGCCGAGCACAGAGAGTTGTGGTGAATGGAGCTAAATCCAGTTGTAACCAGTCACAAGCGGTGTTCCCCAGGGCTCAGTTTTGGGGCCAGTCCTGTTTAACATCTTTATCAATGATCTGGATGAGGGGATTGAGTGCTCCCTCAGCAAGTTTGCAGATGACACTAAGTTAGGAGGGAGTACTGATCTGCCTGAGGGTAGGAAGGCTCTGCAGAAGGAGCTGGATAGGCTGAATCAGGATCCTGCCAGATCCTGCACTTCAGTCGCAATAACC
>NW_010195383.1:0-785 GCF_000695765.1 Mesitornis unicolor
GGTTTAGTGGCCAGCCCAGCCCTACACCACAGTTAATTTGCCAGCTGCACATCTCATTAAAGATGGATTTTCCTCGTGACTCTTCTCGACTGACCACACGCGTTGTACATCTCAGAGTCAGAGCCTCTCCTTCCCCTGCCACTTTCTCAGCTATGAACTGAAATAATTCAGTTCTGGCTTCTTCGTGCACTCAGGACTTCTCAAGTTATGTACCTTGGAAATGCAGATCTCCATTTTTAAATATGTATCCCTCTATTTTTTTTTAATCAAAACCATTCAGTTGAAAACTGCAGGTAAAGAAGGGCAGAGCGTCCATTCCCAAATGAAGGGCTGAGTGAAGGCGCAAGGCAAAAGCCTGCCCAGACAATGCACCATGAAGAAAAACCACATCAAAGGATCCCAAACAGAACACCATTAATGTGGTTTTTCATGATTATCCCATTACTTAGTGAATATTCTTGACCTTCACAGATCTGCTTCCCTGTCTGTGTGAAGAACACCGAGCTGAAACCGAAATCCTGGGTGGCTCATTTTTGACATGACCTTTAGCCCAGGAGAGATGCACTCCTGGACCAGGTTTCCCAGCACTGCTCAAAGCGCTATGTGATGATGCCTATGATGTGAGAGGAAGGCACCAGAGCCACCCGCTGCTCTAACACCCAGCCCCCTTCCCTTGCACAGAGCTGCTCTGAGCGCCCCGGAGCACCACGGCTTCACTGCTCTGTTTTCATGTAGTGCTTTAGGAACCTCTATGGGATAATTAATGACATCATCTAGTGTTGGAC
>NW_010195384.1:0-4887 GCF_000695765.1 Mesitornis unicolor
ATCAAAATGTTCTTTTGTAGTTGTTGTTTTTATTAAAAAAATGTTTATTGAAATCTTACTTTCTATTTTTCAGTCAGTAAAATTACTGCCTCTGCACACTCCATTTAAAGAAGAAGTGGCCTCTCCACTCATTTGTGTTTGTTCCCACGGGTTTCATCCATAGCACTTTAGCCTGAGCATGTAAGGACCTGTTGCTATTTTAACCTAATAATTACCATATAAAATGCTTCCTGCCCATAACAAGCAGCATAAAGACATTATTCATTTGGAAGCTCACCTCCAAAAGACAGCAGCAATGAGTACTTCCAGAGATGGCTCCTTTGGGTGATTGATCAGCTTCATGAATCCCCCTGAGCATCTGCTACTGTTTTGTGCCACCCGCAATGGAGACGTCCCAGTCACCAGACTGATTCTCTGCTGCTGTCCCAAAACACACAGGCGACCCTTCCTCACTGCACGGGTTGCCACAGTGGAGTGATGGAGGGAGCCAGGATGGGAGGAAGAGGTGGGACACCCACAGTCATATGCACCACAGTCATTTCGGTGTGCTTCTGTCAAATTACTGAAGCAAATGTCTTCAAGGAAAGCTCAGATTTGTGTCAAGATAATATTGTTGGGGTAGAAGATTTTTTAAACTAGTTTCCCAATAATCAAGGGGATCCTGATATATATTATTAGTAAAAAGTATATCATCAGCAAAAAAAGATAAAATAAAATATTGCCTGTGAGCAGGACACACTGAAAACATCGTCTCTGTAAAATTAGCATATGAAAGCTGACCCACAGTACTACTGATGAAAACAGCCTTTCCTTACATTCCTGTTCTCATTTACAGGGGTGGTGGACAATAAGAGAGCCCACAGCACCCAACAGCAGCGCTGACACTAGAAAGGTATAAGGCTATAGCGTTTCCCTCCAGGAAATGACCGAGTGACACAAGGTTGAGTGACAGCAAAGGTAATTTAGGGGGGGTTTCAGGAACAACGCTGGAGCAGGCTGGCCAAGGAAGCGGCAAAACCCTCATCTGTTTTCTGCAAGGGATTGGTGTGTTTTGTGCTGGTTTTTGTTTGCTCATTTGTTTGTGTGGATTAGGCTAATACCAGCCAGAGGGGCTCAGCTGCATGGGCACATTTTCACAGCTTAATAAGTTACCAGAGATGTCAGGCAGGAACTTTTCATGGGTCCTTTCCTAGCCTTTGGCAGTTGAGCTAATTAACTGGATCTGAACCCGTTCAGTCAGAGCTAAGCTAAGTTACACAGCTTTGGCCTTCTCAAAGTCCGCAACACACAGACACACGCCTGAACTCAAAAAATTATTAAAGCTGGAAAAGCCCTCTAAGATCACCAAGTCCAACCCTCTACCCATGGCCACTAAATCATGTCCCCAGGTGCCACATCCATGCGGTTTTTGAACCCCTCCAGGGATGGAGACTCCATCTGTTCTGTCCTTAACAGTTTGTCAAATTAACAGCAGACTAATTTATATTTCTTTTTTTCCTTCTCGAAACTTCAGTTTCAGCTGCTTTGTGCATAATTTTATATCATTTGTGTTAGCACTGTTTTGTACCATTCTGGGAATACTGACAAGAAGGTGCATGCAGGTGAAGAAAGAGCTAAAGGAACTCAAGGCATAATTATTGCACCTTTCCCAGAACTGAAGCATGCTACTGATGTGTTTTCAGTATGTATTAAAGTGAAAATAGACTGGGAAAAGAAAAGCGAAGAGACAAATATAAAACAGTACTGCTAGAGACAGAAATGCAACCATTTAGTCATATTGCTTCACATTTAACATCTTTTAGCCATATCTGTATTAAATATCATTAAATTAAACATGCAAAACTAATCCAAATACTCACGGAGACCACGGTTAAAATCAATAATAAAAGACATTCTTTTGATGCGATGGGGGAATTCAGAATATCTAAGGCACCAGATTACAAAAGAACATTTAAAATTAAAAAGGAGTAAATATAAACATGGGAGCCCTGAGGGCTGATTAACACAAGACACACAGATGGAGAGATGAGGACATGAAGACATCCCAGTCCATGGAGGGGTTGGACAGGATGGTCTTCAAAGGTCCCTTCCAACCCAAATCTGTGATGCTATGAAATGATCACACAACTTCTAGCCATTTAAACTCTCCTGTGCCTCCGCTATTTCTGGTGCTCCCCAGTGTAGTTTTACTGGGACACCTGGCTGTGGGAATCCATTCTGCATCCCCCAGAGCCCAGCCTGGCAGACAGGACCTCCCACAGTCCCTCTCCACCCTTCCCCAGGCAGCCAGACTGCAGCTCTCCTCTGGGAAATTTCCCCCAAATCATCTATTTTCTGCTGTGCAATAGAAACCACCTCCTTACCCCTCTTTTCCAATAAGCAGTCTCGGTGTTTGGGATGTTGAGTGCTAAGGGTCATCCTTTCTAGTGGAAAATGGCGTGCTGAAAGCCATTTACCGCACTGCAGGTCTGTTATCATCATTACTGACGTGAATTTCTGCTGTATAAGACAACATTCAGAAATTACCTGGGGATAAGCTCTAGTATGACTGCAGTTACAAACATTTAATCCATTTTCATTTATAGGCAGCTTTAAAAAGAATACTTTGGGCTGCTTTGGTCACTTAATTTCTGTTTCATTTTTAAATTATGTTTTTGTCTCAATCTTGTGATAGAGTAACATAAGATCCAGGCTATCAGATGCACAGGAGATCGCAATTCTCACAGGGATGTACCTGCACCTCTTCTTGACAGGCTCTCACCTTTGGAATTGCATTCAAAACTTTAAGCTACAAACTAAATATTTTAAAATTTTAAAAACACTTAAGCAGTAAAAGAAGTATTGATAATGCATTAAAATTGTTGTCAGACTGAGCAGCACTTTGAATTTGTGGGATTAGGAAGCTATTTTTTAGTATTTATATTTTTTACAAATTACCAGATTTGAACACCTTTGCTTCCTATGGCACAGGCCAAGTCTTCAACTTTGAAAAGCAAGAGATGAACCCAAGTCCTGACTCTGCAGCAGAGCCTCTGAGTTACGGTGCTAACAGACACCAAATGCATCACAGGAGAAAGGCGCTGGAAGAGAAGACATGGGCCCATCATCACTGCAGCTTTCAATAACCTGCCTGAGATGGCAGCTGATTTTAAATGTTCGTTAATTACCTGCATTAGCTGTAGGCTGGATGAGGCAGTCAAGCTGTACGTTCTCAGGGTATGCATGCACAGAGACGTGTGACCTTCACCCACCTACTGGGACGGATGGGGCAGCATCCCGGGAAGGGGGTCCCATGTACAGCTGGGTACACAAAGAGTGGTAATTGTCGGGTTTGCTGCTGCCTCCCCTTCATCTTTAAAAGGCTTCTTAGCTCAAATCTGCTGAACAGCCACTAAAAATGGAAGTTTCAGAAAAACTTTATATAGAGAGGTTTCTCTCACCACTGAAATGACCTGCTCTTTCTAAGCATCCATTAATAGCACAAGTGCAAAGGGTGCTATGATCACAGACTGGTTTGGGTGGGAAGAGACCTCACAGCGCCCCCAGTCCAACTCCCCATGGGCAGGGACACCTCCACCAGCTCAAAGCCCCATCCAACCTGGCCTTGCGCACTGCCAGGGAGCATTCAAGTCTGGATTTAAAATTAATTTAATTCTCTATAGCAGTCAGCAAAACCTGAGATAATATCCAATATTCTTAACCGGTTTGCAATGCTCATCTTCTCATCAGATGTCATTGAGAAGTGTTGGAGGGGAACAAGGGATTATCGACACCTCGCTGTGCCTAATTGCCGCTGCAGAACAGAGGACAGAGTGCACCTCCCTCCCCACTATCGCACAGCACAGAGTGCTTAGATAAGGACCAGGCCAGGTTATTAAACTGTACAAAATGCTTGGTGGTTTTGAACTCCCATTCAATAGGGTTTACAAATACTTCTGTAGGCAGCAGTGGTCCCCATACAGATGGATCTGTGTGCTGCAGACCTCCTCCTGTGTGCATCCTCAGCAGGACCTGGCCACGCAGGGAAATCAATACAACACTGTGTCTCCTCAGACACTGAAATGGGCAGAGCATGCTGAAAACAAGAAAGAAAGAGAGGAGGGAAAAAAAAAAAGCCTGGAAAAGGTACAGGGGTGGTTTTTGCCCTGGAAACAGGAGACTCCTGAGCCTCCTCTCTCCATCCCACCCCGGGCAGCTGAGCACTAGCACATACTTTGGTGTTCAGTGCTATTTGTTTCATTCTTTGCTTTCTATAGAAGTATGGATCACCAGGAGTGCAAAGAAACCCATGATAAAGAAATTGGCATCTTATAAACTCTGGGGAGCAATTACATATATTTAAAACACAGCTAACCTTGGGCTAGGGCACGCTGCAAGAGCAGACCAGCAGCAGCGGTGTCTGTGGTAACACAAACACAGAGCCAGGTCCCTGCACGCTGCGCTGTGCCACCAGCACCATATCAGCCAGCAGAGGAGAGCGCTTTGCTTTGCTTTGCTGTCCTGCGGGTTGGGGATGAGCCCATGCTGTCACTAACGATACCCATCAATCTAAGAGGGATGCCACCAGCTTTTCTTCAGAGCTGTCACTTTGCTCTCCTGCGCTCCCCGGCTGCGAGTGCCGCGGGAGGCTGATGTCAGGAAAATCTGACAACAAAGCGAGAACATTAATTCCTTCCTCAGAAAATGCAGATGGCTCAGGAAGACAAAAGGAAATTCAGTAAAAAACCACAACAGACCTTGAAGAGGTGATTTAGAAATAAGCTCAATCCCCCACCTCTGTGTCTTTGATCAGGACGACTGGAGGAGCTGCGCAAAGTCTCCCATCCTCCCCTGTCAGCACACCCAGCTTCTCCACAGTAAAACCCAAAATGAGTAAAGGTTTCCTGC
>NW_010195384.1:4918-8373 GCF_000695765.1 Mesitornis unicolor
GAGAGAAGCTGCTCAGGCTGCTCTGCAGCCTCAGCCTGTATTTCCACACAGGCACTTACAGAAATTGCCAGTGACAGCATTTGTCAGCTCACACGTCTAATTTTAGGTTCCAAATATTATTGTCTGGTATCTGAATTGGCTGACGTTTAAAGGTGCCACTTTGAGAACTACCACAGCATCTGCGGAGCAGAAGACAGGGAAGAAAGAGAAGTCAGATATATTGCCAGAAATCATGCAAGAATTCAGGTGCCCTCCTGACCCACACCACCACGTATATACAAAACACAGCTGGATGCAATGGCCACAGAAAACAGACCAAGCCACCCACCTGGAACTGGGAAGCAAGTCTCTCTCCTTAGATCTATCCATGCAATCATGAGCCCAGATGAGGGTGCTGGAAGATGCTGGCATCAATGGGCAGGGACACTGCTGCAGCACCCAGAGAGAAAAGCATCCAAACCAGGAGAACTCTGCCCAGACAGCGGGCGCAGGCGCAGGGCAGCTAAAAGAGGGGCTGAAAGCACATGATCTGGGGGGCATGGGGGTTGGCTTGGGTTAGGGGGCTTGCTTTGAAGATTTTTCGTCATATGTGGAAAAGGAACTTTGGTGCACATTACTGAGCATCGCCTACCAGCACCTCTTCTCTTCACTTGATGAAGAATCCAAATTTGGGTACAAAAGTATTTTTAATTTAGGTTCTTGCATTTGGTTTGTGTGCTTTCCCAAAAACCGATGGGAAGGCACATTCCTCTGTTTAATGTTGTGGTCAAGTGCCCAAGGCCAGGTTGGACAGGGCCTGGAGCAGCCTGGGCTGGTGGAGGTGTCCCTGCCCATGGAGGGCGGGGGGTGGTTGGACTGGGGGTGGCTGTGAGGTCCCTTCCAACCTAAATCATTCTGTGATCCTGTGCATTTCTCCTCAGTATATGAAGAGATGCATGTGTTCTTAACAGCTGGTAGGCTGTTTCTTTCCTACAGTTGCTGAAAAGGCTACTAAATAGCACCTATGAAAATTAAGTGGTTTTGAACTGTTAGAAAGTAACAGAAAAAAACTGAATAGCAGGAACATAGCTATTTTAAAAGGTTGAAAAATATCTAGAAAGTGCAGACTCTTGTGGATCTCAGTAAAATTGATTCAAGTAATGGAAAGGCTAAAAAGGTAGCTAAATAATTACTTCAAATAATACGATGAGTAACAGTTAACACCAGATTGTGGTTACTGACTGCATTAGAAATAATCTAACGGCTTTCTTGACTGGAGAAGGTTACACCTTGATGATAGACAAAACAGTACTGACCTAATTACTGAAGATTTGAGTCAATACCGTGCAGTTTCTTAACTAAGAAAGTAGAAAAATACAAAATCAATGCAGCGGTCCTTAAACAATTAAACACAATCTCAGTGATTGGTCTCAGGATGCAAAGCCCAGTGAGAAATCTCCTCTCTGCTGGAACTGATGTTTGCTCTAGGCTAAAGCGTCAAGCGCTTTAGTCACTGCCTTGGAAGAAAACAAAATCACTGCAGATCAGAGCTGCCAAAGACAGAGAATTGGAACAGTGGTAAATAAGTAAAACTTGTACAGTGCAACGGGGATCACATGATAATTAAGTAATATTCCTCCCACCACTTTAAAACATCTGGCCAAATTCCTAGGAATAAGAGTTACACATCAGACTTTGAGGAAAAAGAAACAAATTTATGATTGCTTTCAATAAAAATGAGAAATCCTTCCCACACATTCCATTATTTGTAGCAGTACACTGTTGTGTAAAGACCTTGTAGTGGCGGTGGTGCTGGCACTATGATCTAAAGATATAGGAAAGGCAAAATTTGGAAAGGTGTAGCCATATTACTGAAAATACCTTTCACATTAAAAATAAGTTGAAAAAGGAAAGGGTGCAAGTTCACAGAAAGGCCACCACCCCTTGGGGAACACTGCAGAGCCCTGAGCTGTAAATGGTGGGCAGCTGAAAGAGAATTAAAAGCAAGATCCCTACATTAAGGGTATCAAAGGTAAAGGTTTAAGCAGCAAGAATTCAGTTTTTAAGTGTCACATTTAAAGGACAGTTACAATGAAATTAAGGATAATCATACCTTCTTTTTTTAACTAACAGATTACATTAAAGTAGGAGCATACTTTTGTTTACAAACTTTCTTTACTTTTCAGTAGCTTGCAGCTCTAAATCACTGCTCTTAAACACCAGCAAGACAGAAGTGAATCCACAGGAACAGCCACATCGCTCTGTCAGTGCCCAAGGTGGCCGAGGCAGCCACCTCCTTCTATGGCTGCAGCTAAACAGGGGCCAGAGTTACTATCCTAGTGGAAAACAAAGAAAACATGTCAGCTTATTCACTGAATTGTGAGAAAGCGTGCCATTAGCAAATGCCTGCTAAGATTCCCCATGATTCCAAATAATTCAAGTCAGAATTTTGAAAATAACACTGGCAAAATAAAACCACTCAATTGCTATGGATGTGCCCCAGAATATCATTAACTAACTCCAGAAATAGTTAGCTGCCCATAGAGGTCCACGGTGGAGCAGAAATCCACCTTCAGCACGTGAAAGACCCAACAGGGGAAGGGGAAGAGCTGCTTCAGTCACAGGCTTTCCAATTTAGTCAAGAGGGCTTTAAACTAGAGTTGCAGGGGAAGGGGATCCTCAATCCATCCCACTTCGATGCCAATGGGAAGAAGAGATCTCCCAGGTCTGGAGTAGGACCACAGGCCAGGACGAGAGCACCCGAAGTGCAAGTGCTCCAGTCAGTAAGTTGGCTTCAATGGGAGAGCAACTCAAATGCCTCTACACCAACACATGGAGCGTGGGAAATAAGCGAGAAGAGTTACGGATGTACACAGGTCTGCAGGGCAACCATGTCATTGGCATCACTGAGACGTGGAGCGTAGGAATAGAGGGATATAAACTCTTTAGGAAAGACAGGCAGGGGAGGAGGGGAGGGAGTGTTACTCTCTACATTAAGGACCAGCTGCAGTCCATGGAGGGACTCCATGGGAATCACCTGGGGCAGGGTGAGGAGCTGACAGAGAGGTTATGGGTCAGGGTTAGAGGGAAGGCAGGGGAAGGAGACGTCATAGTTGGGGTGTGCTACAGGCCACCTGATCAGGAAGACCGAGTGGATGAGGCCCTCTATAAGCAGATAGCAGCAGCTTCGCGTTCACAAGCTCTGGTCCTCATGGCAGATTTCAACCACCCTGACATCTGCTGGAAGGACAACACAGCAGGGCACCAACGATCAAAGAGGTTCCTCGAATGTAGAGATGATAACTTCCTCCTCCAAGCGGTAGAGGAACCCATGAGAAAGGGTGCCATGCTGGACCTTGTCCTCACCAACAAGGAGGGGCTGGTGAGCCACCTGAAGCCAAGGGCAGCCTTGGCTGCAGTGCCCACAAAAGTTCCAGATCCTTAAGACATCGAAGAGGTCCCGCAGTAAGCTCACC
>NW_010195385.1:0-6528 GCF_000695765.1 Mesitornis unicolor
TTTATTTATTCATTTATTATTTATTTATTTATTTATTATTTATTTATTTACTTACTATTTATTGCATCCAAACTGAGTTGGTGCAATTCTCTGTTGGCTGATAGGGTGAAAATTCTTTGCATAAACTCCAGGTTGTTCATAATGTCTTGCCATAGGCAATTCTGTAAAATCATCATTTACTTCCAGTGTACTCAGGAACATTGCAAACACTTCATTAAACTTCCTAACTGGTCATTTAAACAGTGTATATTCATGTGCTTATAGAAGATTTGTGCTGAAAGTGTCATGCTTGACCTGTGCCAGATGGCTAAGATTTTGGGGAATATACGACAGGAAAACACTGACATTTCAAGAATAAAGTAAGCTTAAAAATACAGGTTTCTCCATATTATATATGCAAGAAACTTGGTAGTTTGAAGCAAAAACATGGAATTCAGTATTAGTGCCATTTTGAGATCAGGAATGGTTTTTGTTTTCCCAGAAATAATCTCATCATATCTTGTAAATTTTATGAGAGACAAAACCAGCATTTGTACTTACTCACTCTAATAAAATTCTTATTCTTAAATTCGCAATCCTAGTGTTTTACACCATGTAAGCTCTAATGTATTTGCTATTCCTAATGCTGGCTTTAAGGACCTGATCTGAATTAAATCTCCCTGTGAAGTTCAAGTGAAATCTATTTTCCTGTTCACTCCTTGAGCCCCAGTTTCATGAGAAAATATGCTGTGATGAATGATTTTTTTTTTAAAGTCTTGCACTTTGGTGTGGAAATAGTGCCTTGTGTTCAAAAATGTGTTATTGTTGTATTGTGATGAGCAACTGAGGTAAAAATTATGGTCAGTCAGGGAAATGTGTCTTCCAGTGTTTGTGAGTTCTGTTTGGGCCATCTAGAACTGGAGATTTTGGAGAAATATAGAAAATCTTTGTTTTGAGAGATTTAAAGTCAATGGGGTTTGGAATAACTGTGTTTTTGGAAACAAGGGAATGTCCTATTCCTGTATTGGCATTTTAGGTTTAGAAGAAACTTGTGAGCATATTTTGGTTTTGTGTTTTGTTTTTTTTTCTTCTTCTTTTGAAAAAAAAAAATGAGGAAGATGCAGTGTCAAAGTTCATAGCACCATAACTATAGTAAAAAATGTGTTGCATAATCTCTAAGAAGATTGGAAATGAGACTCCCAATGTCTTAGGTTAAAATATTGTGAATGGTTATGCTTACCAATTTAAGTCACAGACTAATTTTTGTTAACTTCTACCACCAGATGGCAATGTAACATAAACTTTTGATCTCTGCTGAATAAGTTTTGAATATCTGCTTTGAAACACCGTCCTTTCCCCATTTTGAATTACGTATTGTTGGAGTTGCTTGGAAAGTCACTGAATTGGGCCTTACAAGCAGTACTGATGTGCTATGGATTCTGAAACACTATAACACGCTTCATTCTTTCTGTGTTCATAAAGAATTGCATCAAAGATTGCTTAAAGTTTTAAAAGCAAAATGAAACCTTGTGCTCTATGACAAAGCATTGACACAGGATGTGCGTAAAGCCTCAACAAATGTCATTTCTGAAAGGATGGGGAAAAATGTAGATGAAGTGTGGAAATATGTGTAAATTAATGAAACCATTCTCTTTAAATGACTCAAACTAGTAAACTTCTGATGGAGGATTTCCTCAACTTGACTAAGATCCTACATTATCCACTGTAAATTGTAATTTAGTTCCTCTAGAATAATTTTTTTTTTTTAAAAGTAAACAACTGAAAAAACCCAATGGAAAAACTTATGAAGTGCTAATTCACAGAAGTAGTTTTTTCTTCTGTGAATGGAATGTTAACTTGTACTAAGTGCCTAATGTTTGTAAACTGGACAAGTAGTTGACTGCCTTAAAGCATGGTCTCAAAATAGCCAACATAAGGGATTTGAATACTTTTGTGAAGTTTCTGTTAAGAAAACAATGTGCTTCTTTTAATGGCTTTTTAAATACTGTATTTAGATTTATTTTTGTACTTAAGTGGAACATAAAGAATGCAGAGACTTTTTGGTCTTTAAAGCAGCATCTAAATTTTAGCACTTAGGTCTGTAATTATCAGTGGGAAGTAACGTTTTGACTCCTCACTCAACTGACACTTAGGTAACAGACATTACCCATGCTTTTGAAAAATGCCAACGTGCATGTACTTACCATTACAGGTGTCCTGGTGTCTGCAACAACGGATTTTGTAAAGATCCTCTGCTAGGTCTTTGATCTGTGTTTGATTGGTGGTTTAAGTCAATCTTCGGAAACGTAAAATACACACAACTAAAAGTGGTATAGGTTCAGATGTTCCTTTGTTACAGCAGGATGATTGTTTAGTTGCTTTAGTAAAATTCATATTAGTCGTTTATTGCCAGGCTACTGCCACTATAAAAATTCTGAGTTATTGTTTGGCAGCAGCAGCAGCAGCAGCGAAGCCTGCCAAAAACAAACCTAGAATCGAGAACTCATGTGAAGAGTCAGTCAGCCTGAATCCCTCAGTGAGACAGAAGAGCTTATGCTGGAGAATAAGCAAGCGGTGTGTTTGTGCTGAAAACAAAATGGTACTTTAATGTAATTTATTGTGTAGACAAGTTCTTTTGGTCACTTTAAAATACCTTCGAGTCTGTCCAGATGCATTCAGCAGCAGAAGTGCTAAATTATAGACTTACAATTGATTGGTGTGAATAGGATATTATAAAATATGCAGTGGCCTCAATTCAGATTGTTTCACCTGTGTGACTTTCACAGTGGAACGCTGCACCTTACAATCATATCCAGTAAAGCAGAGTCACTGTGTATATATGCACACTGTGTGTGATGTGTGATCTCTTTGGATTGATTTACTGCAGTGGCCTGATGTCATTTAATTTCAATCATAGCTTCAGTAAATTTAAAAAAAAATAATAATAATGTGGATTTTTCAAGACAAGTTACTGTTAAGAGATTACAAATGCAAGGCATGTAAATGAGACTTCTGATTAAGTGTGGTTCCATAAACAGCCAAATATCAATCTCAGAGCAATGGGGAAGTCCTGGAAAAAAAAATCTAGCTGTGTCTTAAGGAGATGTACATTTCATTTTGCTGTAGCAGCAGAGTATTTTTACTTATTAAACATATAGGCATAATACCAAGCAGAACAAAACTCTAGGGAATATAAGAGCTATGAAATGGTTTTGCAGTTCACTTGACAATTTAAAAAAGATGAAATCTAACCAAAATATTTTGCTTATTGGGGCAGGAAATTGTTTACCAGAACAATGCTTAGGCTACTTTGTAAAGCTGAGTTTCAAACAAAGGAAAATAGAGGTACTTACAGAGAGAAAAACCAATCTGCTGGTGAAATTTGACATGAGTCAGAATTTTAGATTGACACAATCTCTGTTGCAGTGCCAAAAGTATTACCAGTATTCTATTTTCCATATGCTTTGTCTTTTGTTTTAAAATACAAAGTGAGAACTTGGCATGCTGATGCCTGTTTAAAAAAATATCAGCAACCTCTGTAGCTGCCTTGTTACAAGTTGCAGACATAGCTGTCTATATTAGCTGATGTAAATATAATGTTTTTCTGAAAAAGTGTCTCAAAGTTTCATAGGAAACATTTTGATGAAATACTCCAATGTATGATGAAAACACTTGTAAAGTTACTTTTTTGACCCTTTGAGTTTGATTCAGATGGATTCATTTCAGCTCTGCATGTTCAGAACTTAATATCTGGAAATCTTACTGCAGTAACTGAAATAAAACTCATCCAGCAGATGTACTGTGTGACATTGATTTCTATTTGTGAAGGAAATAGAGCACTTATACTTTTTGAGTCTTATGACTTGCACTTATTTACTCTGGTTTTTACATATTTCTTGTTTATACTCTTTCAAGGTAAAGTAATGTGCTTGAAAGGTTGCTTCATGTAAGATGGTACACAAAAGCTGTCCTTACATGTGTAGGTTTAGCCATGCAATACATGTATCAAATAAATTCTAAATATAAATGTATGGTTAAGAATGTGTCATCAGTAGGTTTCTACCTCTTCTGCTTTTCAGTAAAAGAGTGGCATGCTTTGACTTCAGGCAAATTTTCCCCAGTCCTCTGATTTATTTTTTTTTCTGAAATAACTATATTCCATAAGGAAGATCTGTTAAGTTTTGTTCTTAGCGTTGATGAGGAAAGAGATAAAACATTAATTCAAAGATGACTGTGGTAAAAAACCACCACAAAAACCAAACACAAAACTGGGTGCGTAGATCACCAACCAAATCAACGTTGTGGTGTTTTAGAGAAATATTTTTCTACCACGTTGCCTTTGTCTTGCACAAAGTGATCTTTTTCTTCCCCACAGCAACAAAAAAACCTACAGGAGGGGGGAGGGGGAGTGGAGTGGATGGTCTGGCAGGGCCAGCCTGTATGACTGTGTCAGCTACAGGCTTTTGGCCTGAAATTGCCTGTTGCCGAATAATGGGATTGTCTTCATTTTTTGGACAGAGTTTCTCAGGGTAGTGGGGGGTGTGAAATCAAACATTTTTGAAAGGATTTTGCCCTTGAGGGAGTAAAACTGTTGGATATCACATTGTTTGGCTTGTATCTATGTTTACCTGAAGTAGTGAAAAATCAGAATACTGTTATCTGGGAGAGGGGCTGGGTGGAAGTGTGTTGGATTACATGTCCAGAGGACAGTTGCATATAAACAGATTAGCTTGTGGACAGAGAATCTAGTTTCAGTTTTCACTGTACTACACTTGTTCATGTGACCCGCAGAAAGTTATTCTTCCCTTACCCTTATGCCTGTGTTTCTCATTTGTAAAATAAAAACACGCTTTTACTGAGAAAAAGGCTGGCTGTATACATCCGGTATACTCTGTGAGAGTACGTATTGATGTAAATCTGGACAGCACAAAGTTTGGGTAATGCTTTGGGTAATGAATATATGTGTAGGCTGTAGTTGCAGCAACAGCTACAACAACAAAAATAATAACAAAATAAACAATAAATAAAAATAAACAATAACAACAAAATGCAAGATCATGTAGTGAACTGGCTGGCTAAAGCCTCCTCAGTGATTTCTTCTCCTGTTTCTTTGTGTCCTTTCTTTTTTCCTCCCTTCACTTAAGTAGATTTTGTTCTAGAGTTGATCTTCTTTTCCTTGCTCATTTGCTAATATTGAGGTAATAACTAGCAGTTTTCATTAATTACAAATGTCTTCATTATTTAGCTAGAATTTAAAGTTATTTTAAGGTTTATTTTAACATAACTGTGGTTTATAGGTTTTGAAGTAAATTTGTACCACCCTCTGTACATATTCAGGTGCAGTTCTGAAAAGGTATAAATAAAAACCTTGCGGTCCTTGGGATATATGTATAAATAGTATTTAAAAGGATAGCACAAATAACTACACATAGTAGGTTTGGATCATTAAGTCATCTTGGAAATCAGACTTGCAGCTCCTTATGTAGAGAAGCAAGAAATGGAAGTTATTGTAAGCAAGCTGAAAATATCTGCTGTCAAATTCAGCTTGTCCTGTGATCATCTGATTTACATCCTACCGCTGCACAAATCAGTAGGTTTGGAGTTGCTGAATTTGATACATTTCAGTGCAAAACTGGGTACCCTGATCTGTGAAAATGGAAGCAGAAGCTCTGCTTTCATTAACACTTCACCATTATTGCTGTTTGACCAGACAGTGTCTAGGGGGGGAAAAATCAACACTTAGCGATGCATATAATGCTTCCCGCAGTACCTTAACAGTAGGGGTGTTTTGCCTCTAGGGCAGAGAGAAAAGGAAAAGAATTGCTTGCTATGAGCTGGAAAAGCAGCGCAGTTGGCTCTGGCAGTGAGGGGGTTGACTGACAGTCTGCAGTGCAGTGGAGTTAGCTGAGCTCCCTATATGGCTGTGGATTAGCTATATGCTAATACTGATAGGAGAAGAGGAGCTGTACCGAGCGCAGTGAGCTGACGGTGGAGGCGATCAGAGTCTCAGCAGAGCTGACTCCTCAAGAGCCATGGCTGAAGGGGGTGAAGGAGGGGAAGATGAAATACAGTTCCTACGAACTGTAAGTATCTGCTTTTTATAGGTCATGTAGTGCATGATTTTATGTTTCATGTCTGTTCCTTTTTTTCTGTATTAAAAATAAAGTGTTATTTCTGTGCTGGGCTTTGCCAAATGGAAGAATTGATTTAGTCAGTGGGAAAAAAATAAAGCAAGAATATGAGCTTTAATAGCATCAGGCAGTCTCAGTGTGTTCTTCCTTGAATCTGCTCAATAGCCAGTTTGGTATAAGGAGACCTATTTCCGCTGTAATCCCTTGTGTTTGAAGCGTCCTCGTCAACTTTGTACTTGGGTTTCTAAATGTAGCATGCCAAATATCTGACCTCTGAAACTTCTGTCTAGGTTAGATTTCACTGACATTAACAGAAGCTTTGCAAATAGGAGAGCCTTAAAATGATGAATAAACCAAGCAAGCCCTTGATGACCTCTTCAGATAAACATGCACACAGAAGCACACTTGTGTGTAGGGA
>NW_010195385.1:6542-8946 GCF_000695765.1 Mesitornis unicolor
CAGGGCTCTGCAAATGTTTGGGGTCTTTTCTCTGCTTAAAAGAAGCTTATTTTAAAAGGAGATAAGGATTTCTTTGGGAAGGGGTGTTAATTAGTGAAATACCTTTCACTTGGTGTAATTTTCTATAAAGAGCCCTCACACCATTCTTTCCTAAAGCTTTACACAAATCGAGGAGGACAATCAATTTGGACTTCTAAGCAAGTGGTGTTCATGTGTTAATTTTTGGGAAGAGGATAAGATCCTTTTCATGTGTCATTGTGTGTCTGTCATTATTTTTACTCTGTATGACTAGGAGTGTGTTGTTGTGTAACTAGCATGAAAAAAATGCTATTGATGTGTGTCTTCCTCCTTCTTTCCATGCTGTTTTATCACACATAATGTTCCAGAAACAGTCTATTCTAGAGTTGATAAAACTTTAAAAGGATAACTCTCTAAAATAAAACATGTTAAGTGCCCTAAGTAGGAAATTACAAGGCTGATTTCAGGGAGCCTGGGAATATTTATTTCTGGGAATTAAAGGTTGTAGAGTGGTGATGGCTGCTGCTGCTGCTTATGTAAATTGTTTAGGTGTGATGAAGTGTTATTAGCACTTTTAAACCTCCCAAAGGGAGGGAATTTCAGAGGGGGAGGGAAATGGATATTCACAGTGAAGTATCCTTTATAGCATCCCTTCCCTCCACTCCACTTCTTGGATGTATCTACATTACATAGTTTAGTAGATTACTCAGCCTTCAGGAGAAGGTGCTTTTATCTGAGACTGGAGGTTTAAGTAAATGTCCTTCATCCTTTCACTTTCTAAGCTGTTGCCATGACTGAATGGTCTTCCTCAGTGATAAAGTGAGAAGCTTTGCCTATTCATAGATAGCCTGTGTGTGCTACATGAGATGGCAATTTCTGCTGCTATGACCCATTCTCATGCTAGTAGAACTCTATTGCATTTCTTTCCAATGGGTAAAATAATGTGCTAAATAACAATGGGGGCCAAAAATGGAAACAGCCAGTGAGACTGTGGAGCAGTGTTCCTTCTACCTGTGTTAGGAAGTCTTTTACAGGGTAAAAAAATGGACTAGATTTCTGTGTTATAAGCCCCAGTCTTTCCTTGCTATGAAGAAACATATCAGTTACTGCTGTCTCCTCTCCACTGTAACTTGCTTCACTTTCATGAAGAAGGGATCTATTGTTTCACAATATATTAAGAAAGGAACAAGTTCTTAGGTACTGAGTGCTACAGCGATATAAGCCTTCAATACTTACTGCTTACAGCTTTTGTTGCTGCCTAAACACTGTTTGTACATACTAACGTGAAGTACCGTAGCCTTTTAGAACTCTTCCAGTGAAACTGTTGATCAGTCAGGATCTTCTCCAGATCACAATGTTTTCTGGGAACCTGGATTGCTAGTGAATGTTTCCCAGGCTTGTGTAGCTGAACCTTTCGTTGACATTGTTGATCTCCATATTCTTATTTTTGAGTCTGTAGGCAGAAGTGCTTTAGAATGTTTTAGGCTCTCAGAGATAACTATTGATGAGGTATAAAATAAGATTAGATCTCTTTTAATCCAGAATATCCTCCAATATTTTTTGAGAGAGCAAGAAACTTAACTCTTTACAGTCTAGCAAAATTATTTTTTTGCTTTCTTTAAAGGAAACTTTCCCTTTTCCCATTTTTTGTTGGTTAAGTTGGATCTAAGTTATCGGATAGTTTTGTGCATCATTTTTAGGCTCTGCTCAGTAATGCATGAAAATGATACCTGCATTTGTTTCTAGGGAGCAGGAAACTTGTGGACATACTTAAAAATTTTGATGGAGAGCTGTTCACAATCACTTTCTGTTCCAAGACTTTCCTCATCTTTGACTAATTTGGCAGCAATGGGAATGACAAAGACTTTTTAAATTCCAGAGAGGAGAGGACAAGAACACTTTCATTGTCATCAGTGTTGTAGTAGTAGTATGTCTTCAATACTCGCTTCAAGTAAGTCCTGGTTCCTGTGTGAAGTTTTTACATGCAATGATAGCACTTAAAGGAAGGTGTTGCTTATGCAGTATAATTTCCTTTCTTAATTTTTCACTGACTTGTAAGTTCTGTATGAATATAAATAAATATGTAAATACACACTTTATCTTCCTACCCTGCTACCCTGCTACTGTGTCTTTGTTATAAAATCTGTGATGTTTTGTTCCTCTAATAAAGCTTGGAGTTGTGTCTTTCATTTTCTAGTTGGTAGCTTTTGTCTGGATTTGACTCTGGGTATTCAGTATATATGTGCCTAATTATGTGTCATGTATGGAAGGGAGAAGAAAAGTACTTGTTACATGTATGTAATATTCAATACTGCTATCTTTTAGTTTCCTGCCCAGGTAATGTTTGTTCTTATCATGGTTTATACAGTTGCTCTATCACTCAATG
>NW_010195386.1:0-2267 GCF_000695765.1 Mesitornis unicolor
GAGGTCTCTTCCAACTCCTAATATTCTGCGAAACCTACCCTGACCAAACCCAGCCCCCAAAACCAGGGTCTGTTTAAAAGCTTACATTTCATAGTATGTTTTATCAGGTACAGAAAAAAAACTATACCCACAAAGTGTTGTGGTTTTGAGGCACTTTAAAATGCTTCTGATATCAGTAGGAGCCATATTCTTCATGTATGTGATGGACTGGTTTGCACTGGCACATTGATCCACCTGGTTGAGTGGCAAATGTAAAACATGATTTAGTTAGGATGGTGTCATCTTGTCTGCATTACAAAGAATACAAATAAAGAATAAAAATCATAAAGTGAAGAAGAATAGTTCTCATTTTGACTTCCAGTAATGGTAGAAGGGAAAAAGATTGTCTCTGAAAAGCAGCAGAAGGAACACGTAAATCACTGTAAAATGTAGCAGCTTGGGAAGTAGCCTCATGATGTAAGTAAATCCTTGGCACCAGGCCTCTGAATTAAGCTGGAAGTACTTTCCTGGGGCAGTTGGCTTGTAACAGAGGGAAAGATAACCTGTGTATCTATGAAATGTGTTTACTCTTCGACTTTCTGGTCCCTCTTCAGCCTGCCTGTATTTGTTTTCCATGCTGTACGTTGTGTGATCTGTATTAATCCCTTTTCTCTGTTTAATTGTGTGTGTGTTGGTGTACTTTACCTTCTCTTCATAATGCATTGGTCTTGCAGTAGTTGCTTGTGTAGTCAGGAGTATCTGCAGTTTTTCTGAAAAATGCTTTTCTCAACTTCTGTTTATTTGTCAGCTTTCTTCAGATGTTGCACATCTCTAATAGCCCTAAAAAACGAGTTAATGAAACCACATGGGCCATTTGGAGTCGTTTCTCTCTAATGAACTGCATGTCAAGAAGATAGTAAAATCCAGAATTTATCATTTAATATTAAATAATTTATTGCTAGGACAAGGCCAGTTTTGCCTAGACAACAAACAAACGTGACATTTCTACCTCTGGCTGTTCTCACTTCTTCAGAATTTCTTCTGATCTTAAAAATAGCATCTCCAATTTCCATGTTTTTTCCTACTGCTGCTTCTTATTCTTACGTTTTACTTCCCTATGAGGGTGTAGTAACTGGTTGCTCTGTAGTCTTAAGAAAAATGGTGATGGTAAGAGAAGTACCCGATCACTTTCTTACCTTTTTGTTGTTTTTTTTTCAAATATTCCTTGTTGATTTGCTGTGAGCTGCGTCCTTTATAAAATGTATTTGTTGGCTTTCACATTCATAAGCCTTTGTGGTTAGAGGTTGCAAGTTCTCACTAGATCTTGGGGCTTTTTCCCCTAAAATCATCCAGTCTCTCTTCCTCTTGGCTGATAACATTACCACTTTACTACTTTTACTGTATTTGAGAAAATACAGAACAACGTAAGCGTGTGAAGGGGCCCCAGCACTGACTGGGAAGGGATGACTGGTCAGCAGAGCCTCTCACCCCAGAGTGATTTGCAGTACGTACATAACACACTATAGATGGTCCTCATCGCTGGTAACTCTGTATTTCAGTTCATAGCTCAGGCTATAAACATCACCAAAGTCACGTATAAATGCCACGGCCGGTTGATTTTATTTATTGCATCTTATACAGGTAGCACCGACGATCCTTTAGCCGATCTTTCTGAGGTCTTAAATACCGATGATGATATCCTTGGAATACTTTCAGATGATTTGGTAAAGTCTGGAGATCATTCGGGTATGTATGTTTATAAGGTCTCCCTGGTATTTCTTTTTTTCTCTGTATGATAGATGTCTTTGTTGTATTATATCTCTGGGTTATGCTCTAGGTGATTTCAGATACAGTTTTCTTAAGAGTACCTTGGTTTCAGATGATTGTGTTGTCTTACAAAAAAAATAATCCCCAACTTTTTCAACATTTTGTTTTACTTGGCTCTTTGCTTTGCTGCTTAAGAAAGAATAAAGTGTAGCTGCCGTTGTCTGTCATACCTGCATAGCTTTTTTCAGCATGCAGCTTTTTCTTTACTTTTTTTTTGTTTGTTTTCGTGTTATAATCATCCATTTTATCTGGTTTGGGTCCTGTAGGTCTTGATTTATGCACTTTCCAGGTTGAGAACTCACCCTCCCCGTTTGGTAAGAAACTAAACAATGGATGATCCGTGATTAGAAGTAGTCATCTTTCCTAGTGCTCTTAGCTGAAAGAACTGCATGTGTAGAAACTAGCACTCCTTCACTGTGTCACTAATTCCCGCTTTCATTTCCCACTCTATCACTGGAGTC
>NW_010195386.1:2298-9417 GCF_000695765.1 Mesitornis unicolor
TTCCTGGAGTCTACCACAACCTCGAAACTCTGCGCTCTGCATTTAAGAGTACTGCATAAAGTTTTGCTTACGGCTTTTAAAACCTTCCTGAGTTTTTGTGTTTCATGATACAAAGCCATGCATTTTCTTGCTGCCACTGTTAATTTAATATTACTTCTAGTAGTAGCGTGTAGTTTTTATCACAGTGGTATCTTTTGTCAATTAAAAGCATTTTAACAATGTGACTATATTAAAGCATGAATAAGGCAGTCAGCATCGATCTTTTTGTTTCCACTGGGTGACAGTTCCTCACGTTAGGTAAAACGTAGGTCAACAATAAGTAGAACAGCATGTTTCATTATTTTAAATTTGTTTTTATTTTATATCTAATACAGAAATACATTTTAAACACTGAAGTGTGTCGTTCTTTTTTTCAAAGATCTTTCTTGTTTGAGAGATTTATTGATTGTAAAGGATGTTAGGAAATGTATGTAGTAGATTGTATTTTCTCAGTACCAACAAACTGCTTTGTCTGATGTAACCCAGAATATTCGGTAGTTGTTTTTGAAACAGAAACTGCTGTAACTTGTTTGAAATTGACTGCACTTCAACAGCACTTCAGTAGATATTTAATGTAATACTGTAACAACATTTGTGGTGAACCTTACGGTGCATGAGGATGAACTGGTGTGACTGTTTTTAAAACATGAAAAGTAGTTGTAGTGGAAGTATATACTGAAGACAATACTCTCAAAAACGTGCTGTACCCAAACTCAGTAGTCTTACTGCCCATTCTTCCAGTTGCGTCCTATTCAATTAACATTTCTCAAGCTGTACAGTAAACTGGAGGTAAATAGCAGTCTGATTTTTGCCTTACCTTTCAAAGCTGAGAGAGTCTTGGTTTAGTTGATAGCTCAGCTCTAGAGGAAGAAAAAAAAAGTTTTACGCTCTTTATTCTGTACCAACCGATAAGTTTTATTATATATGTCTAACTTAATACTCCTTCTTCCTTCAGCTGGTTTAGATATCGGTCCCATCGCTGATGATCCTTCCTCTCTGCCTCAGCCGAATGTCAGCCAGAGTTCACGGCCATTGAGTGAGGAGCAGTTGGATGGGATCCTCAGCCCAGAACTAGACAAAATGGTCACAGATGGTAATTTTTTTGTCTTTGATCTTGGTCTTCTAGGAAACTTAAGTAAAAATCTTCTCTTTTTTTCTCAAATCACTTACCTGTGTATTGTAACATAACTATTTGGACTTGGTTGCAGAATTAATTTTATTGCATCTTTTGATGATAGCTCATTCTGTGTTATCTTTACTTTGTCCAGGTGCTATTCTTGGCAAACTGTACAAAATCCCAGGTAGGTGTTGTAATCTTTGTTGGCTTTTATAAGATACAGTTCATAAACGGTGACAGCCAACTCATGCACAGTGTTTTTGCAGAGCTAGGGGGAAAGGATGTGGAAGATTTGTTCACAGCTGTATTGAGTCCAGCAACCGCACAGCCGGCTCCTTTGCCACAGCCTCCGCCTCCACCGCAGTTGATGTCCTTGCACAGTCAGGGTATGTTCCTTCGTTACTTTTAAAAGCCTGGTCAGGAGGGTTGTGCATCTTTTACCTACGGATGTGACAGCAGGATGTGCCTTACTGTCTGCCATTGTTAGTTGGTGGAATCTGCCTTTTTAGATTTATGAAATACTCTAAAACTGTTCTGAAGGGGGTATGTGATTGACATGCACATAAATATTGCTGATAGGAAAGGACAGTTATTTTAGAATTTTCTGACATATTGGAGCTTTTATTTTAGCTGACACTTGCATAGTTTTGAAATTTTCTATGATAAAGCATGTGTTTTCTTGTGTCTTTACTTTCTAATTACTTTTGAGTACCTCCTCAAGGGGTAACGAGAGAGTCTGTGTAACAGTGATTTACTGACTCTTAATGTCCTTTAAGAATTCAGTTTAACGTATTAGTCCTACACAGATAATAGAGCGAAAGCTAAATAATTTTGAAATGTATCTGGGATATTATAATTTTTTTTTTTGTTACTACTAAAATCATAATGAGTTGATAAAGTGTATTCTGGCTTTTGTATTGAAAGCAAGGGGCAGGTTGATTATTGTTGTTACCAGTAGAGCGTTGTTAATTTTGTAGCAGTAGGTATGAGCATAATTAAGTGCACTCTTTTCTCAGCAGACATCACCTGTAATGGATTTTCACTGAGCTCATGTGAAGAGTGCCCATTCTATTTTACTGGTACTACAAAAAGTAGTATGCAAATTAATTTCACCAGTGAATTAATCATAAGAAGAGAAATGATTGGTTTCCTAGTTGGATGAATTTCCATAAAAAGGAAATACTTCAGAAGTCTTAGAAAGGAGAGAGTTTTTAATGCAGATAATGAGGTGATTTAATGCAGAAGATAATATAGATATCATTGCCTGTTTCCCAGCTACTTGAGTATTTGGAGAGAACTTCAGCATTTGAGCTCTGTAAGATTGTTTAACTTCTCCCTGTGGGAACTGCCACAGTGACAAAGTTTTAGATTTATAATTTGGTTCAGTTACAGTGTAATGATCCACACGTTTCTGTCATGCTCAGCAATGAAATTCAGCAGTTTCAAGTGAAATTAATGCTCTCTCCTCATAAAGACACGTGATCCTGCTGTGCAAACCAGAGCCCTGACTCCATCCTGTTGGTTTACCAGGTCTTCACAGTTACTGTATTATGTCTATTTATCAGCTATATTAAAGCACGTTCTCTTAAAATTTGAGTTGATAGTGCATGTAAGCTGTAGATCAGAAGACAGCCTCCTAAAGTGTGAGAGATTGTACAGAGGCATCTAATTCCTGAGCTACTTCTATGCTTTTAAGAAGATACTGGGACAGCAGTTATAATCACACCTAAGTGCCAGGGATTCGAAGGCCAGTGTTAATTCTGTGTAGGAACATCTGCAGATACCATCTGCTGGAATGAATCTGCCTGTGCCATATTTATAATGTTGTAATCAAATAAATAAAATTTCTGCCTTCATACCGCTAGGCTGGACATTTAATTAGAAAACGCGGATGCTCGTTTGACCAGATTTATCTGTTTCATTGGTTGCAAATTAGGGAGTTAGTAGATAATGAGGCTTACTTTGGTACACTGCTCAGAAGGGGAGATGTTTAATTCAGGTGGCTGATGATAATTCTGCAAGGACTGAATACAGCCTTCTCCGTGCTTGCTGCTTGGATCTGGGCATAACTAATACGACAGACCGTTAGCCGTTACGAATATACTTCAGTATAAAATGCTGTACCATAGAATGAGCTACTTGCAAAAGTTTTGGAAATCCATTCAAAAAACCCCAGTTTTTCAGACAAGAGAAAAACAGCTGTGCAGGGACATGATACAGTAGAAAAGAATCCCTTAAGCTTGTAGTGAAGCAATGTGAACCAATTTAAAATAGTTTCTAAAAATGTAAGGTCAGTACTACAGAATTTTAAAGCAATTAGTTTTTCATTAGGTAAGAGATTTTTTTTTTCACTGAAAGTTTTCATTCTACATTAAAAGTAGTGACCTTTTCAAACAGTAATTCAGATTTCTTCTTTCCAGGAGAGAACGCATTTCCAAGAGTGCCCCTCATGAATGGTCTGATTGGCCCTAACCCTCACCTTCCCCATACAGCTTTGACTGCTGGAGGTGGACTGGGCACTTTCTCTCCCATCACACAGCAACCATATACTGATACCAGGTAAATCAAGATGAGCAATAAAAACCATCTCTTGTTCTTGAGGGATCGCCCATCACTTGAGGGGTGGTGTTTTTATTAATACTGTGATATTAATAGTATTTAACTACTTACTTCTTGACAGCCAGTACAAAAACTTCTATATTCTTGCAGTCTGTTCACTACTGAAACAGAATAAGTACTTTGCTAATTGTTTGGGTTTTGTTTTGTTATGTTGAGAGCAATCTATAAAACAGAACCCTTTCCTGATTTGTCAGGGATAAGAATCCAGCGTTCAATCCCATGGTAAGCGATCCGAACAGCTCATGGGCACCATCTGCTCCACCTTTGGAAGGTGAAGGTGACACGATGTCCAATGCTCAAAGAAGCACTCTGAAGTGGGAAAAAGAAGAAGCTTTGGGTGAAATGGCAACAGTAGCACCTGTTCTCTATACAAATATTAACTTCCCTAACCTGAAGGAAGAGTTCCCAGGTGAGTGATTTACTGAATAAAGTTAGATATTTTGTAGCAATTGTAGCAGACTTGATCTGAAAGAAGGTGAAATAGATTTAGCAAAGCCTTGCAGATTAACACATTTTTTGGTTTCAGACTGGGCTACAAGAGTGAAGCAGATTGCTAAACTGTGGAGGAAAGCAAGCTCACAGGAGAGGGCTCCATATGTGGTAAGAACAACCAGCACCTGCATTTGCATACTTTTCTGCAAACATATTTCATTTATAAAGTTTTCATTTGTTTTTTGTTTCTGTTTCAGTTTTTTTTTTTACTTAAGTTCTAGGGTTAGTGAAAGTTCGCTTACTTCAAGAATGCTCTTGTAATTTAAATTCTACCTCTGACTGCTTCTACCTGGTTTCTTTGCTTCTCAGCCTTGGAATAAACTATAGTGGTATTTTGCAATCTAAAGGCATCAGCTGAGATGAGGACGTTTGTGGTTCCCAGTGCCTCTTTAGAACATTTGGTTCATGCCTCAAGTCTTATTTACTCCATCTCTTTCTGCACTGGATCTCACCAGTTTCTTTAGGACAATAACAAATCATTATGTGACTTTACTCTCTTTCATCCTCCCCTCTCACTACTCTTCTCTTTTTTGCCCCATTAGTGTTGCTGAAGTCTTTCCCCTGTTGTAACCATGCCAAAGGTGTCAGTGCTCATGTCCCTACTTTCCTCATTTTCTTCTACTCCTGTGTTCTTGCCTTACTGCTCCCCTTCACTACTTATTCTCTTCTGTTGCTTTGTGGTGGAAACTCTTTTGATATCTTCCATGTTGTGGGGAGAGCAAAGCACTCAATTTTCCTCTCCAAAAGCATTCACCTTCTTCACATCTGAGTCAAGCAAACACATATTTATAGCAGCTGACTGGAGTTATGTGGTCATTGATCAACTCTTCAGAACCTCTGCCATTCAAAGGGTGACCCTTCTGCTTTGTCAAAACCTCTTGCTGAAGCCTGTCCGCACCCAAATCTCAGAACCTGTGTTATTCGTTCTTTTTGGCCTTCCCAGCCATTGTTAGCAAATGAACTTTTCTTTAATTTCCTGTCACATCTTCATTCTCTCCTGGTTCTGCATCTTTTCTTTGTGTCTTCATAACAGCAATTGGCTGAACATTCTCACTTTGATGATTTCTGTGGATTTCACAGGGTTGTTTTCAGTCTCTAGCCTCCCCCCACCTGCACTTTTTCAATATAGTCCCATTAGTAAGTAAATTTGATTCTTATGTATGTTGATAACTCAGAGCTCAACAGTACCAACATTATCTCCTAGTGTCCAAATTAAAAAAATCCCCTTATCTCTCTGACAGCTTTTAGAGGATAAATCATTACCCCAAGCTCAGTGTGGAAAAGGGAGTTCTTGATCTTTCTGAACCCCTTTCCACTTGAAAGAATAATTACCTGTTGCCTTCTTTGTATCACATCATCATTATTCTGCTTTTTATTCAGGCCTGTAACTTCAGCACCTTTGGACCTCTATGTCATCTTGCCTGTGCTGGATTTAATCTTGGTGATTCCTTCTGTGTAGTGTTTCTAAGATGCTATCCACTTACACAGGTGGATATTTATCCAGGCATTTACCACTTCATAATTATGCCTGTTACTGACTTTTTTTCCTTTTCATTGCTTTTAACAAATGCAGTCCTGTTCTCCTAATGGATAGTCATAAAAATTATTATTAATAATAAAAATTATTTCCGTCACGTGCATGCAAGCACACACATATGCACACATGAGTGTTCAGGCAGCAAGAAGCAGTTGTTTCCTCACAGAAGTTACAGCTATTCAGCTGTTGTGAGTGTTCCTGACATTGTGCACACAAGAAGGTGCTGTGGGACTTACACTGTGGGGATGAGTAAAGGCTACCTTAGAAAGGAAATTCAGACAGGTGTTAGTAAATTTTCACTGTAGGCTTTTTACTTTCCTTAGTATGCACAATCCCATCACTTACAGGAGAAAATGACATTAGTTTTTCTGCTGCTGTGACATTGGTGCTCTCATCCATGACACTGTTTCATTGTTGGAGGGGAAGGATTAAAGCTTTTGCTGCAAAGCAACCCCTGCTTGACAACTGCAGATGAAATTGTGAAAAAGATGTGAAGGTTCGATTTGGAAAAGGGATCACATCCTAGGTTGATGGTAAAACAGACTCTTGGAAACTTCCATTAGATGCTTTAAAGTGTCGATATGGCTGTAAAATGCCTCATTGAAGAGGAATTGCTGTTCTTCCATCCAATTTTTCCTGATCCATAAGCCCATATCCTATGTTTATACTGCTAACTTAACACAGCTGGAGATCTATAGAGGCTATTTAATGGAGTAGACTGTATTTTTCTTGTCATTGAAGTTCCCCACATTAGTGGCCTTTATTGATCCAAAGATCATCTGCTGTGCTCATGTCTTCAGATTGCAGACCACACCAGTATGTGATTTGAAAGGGAAACTGGTGGGATTCATGCGTTCTTGGCACAGCACACTACCTGAACAGACACTCCTAATGTATAGAAAAATCTCTACTGCTAATAACTCCTCAGTTATTTCCATGTATGTTAAACACAGAATTTCTATAGAGATTAATATTTTGAGTTTGGAGTTCCTTTTAAAGTGCATAATTTAGTTTTCACAAGTATGCATGTGATTAAAACAGACTGTACAAATAATTTGCTGGTACATTTTGTAGGAATAACAGATGCAGTGTTCACATTTAGCAGAAGAGAACAAGGCTAACTACATTTTTTTAAATCTTTTTCCAGCAAAAAGCCAGAGATAATAGAGCTGCTTTGCGCATCAATAAAGTACAGATGTCAAATGACTCCATGAAAAGGCAGCAGCAACAGGATAGCATTGATCCCAGCTCACGCATCGACTCCGACCTCTTTAAAGATCCATTAAAACAGAGGGAATCAGAACATGAGCAGGAA
>NW_010195386.1:9448-21797 GCF_000695765.1 Mesitornis unicolor
AAATTCAGACAGGTGTGTTGCATTTAGGGTGTTTTGTTACATTTCTTCCAGCTTTTTATTACATTGTTGGAATCTGTTGTAATAAAATCAATTTTAATCTTTCTTTGTAGAAGAGTATAAAGCCACCCATTCTGCGTAGGAAGAAAATAGATGCTATCAGAAGAGAAACTGCTAGTAAACGTTAGAAAACTTCTGTTTTAGAACTCTAACTCTTAAATGCTGCCTGTTACAGAAATAGGTTATTTTTTCTCTGTGTGTCTGGCTAGTGCAGTAGTTTGTTTTCATATGCCCTATGTTGCAGTAACCGTGTCCCACAGACTGCTGCTTCAAACTGGGCTGGTTGTCTCTCAGAGCCCATTTGCCTCTCATCAGTGCTGCTGTCAGTACCCTTTCGTCTTCGGAGTGCAGGGTTGGAAAGCAGTGCTGCTCTTTAGGCAACCTGGGGAATTCTTCCCAGGCAATCACAGTGCATGTCAAGGTAGTTGAACTTTACAAATAGCTAGGCCCTTTATTCCCGTTGCATTTAAAATTTGCAGTTTACAGTTATTAATAATTGATATATGCTAAAGTTTTAATTATAGATTCAGTCACTAGAAAGATTCTGTATACCTTGGACTTAAAAGTGTAACCTTTTTCCTAATAATTTTAAAACAGCAAATGCGGCAAAAAAGTAAGCAGCAAGCCAAAATAGAAGCCACGCAGAAGCTTGAACAAGTGAAAAATGAGCAGCAGCAACAGCAGCAGCAACAGCAGCAGCAGCAGTTTGGTTCGCAGCAGCTTCTGAACCAGTCTGGCTCGGACACACCAAGCAGTGGGATCCAGAGCCCCTTAACGCCGCAGACAGGCAATGGAAATATGTCTCCTGCACAGCAGACGTTCCATAAGGATCTCTTTACAAAGCAGCAGCTACCTGCTACGCCTACGTCGGCATCCTCAGATGATGTCTTCCTAAAACCACAAGCACCACCCCCTACTCCCTCCCGAATCCCTGTCCACGATTCACTGTCTCAGTCTCAGACTCCTCAGACATCATCACAGCAGATATTTTCTCCAGGTTCCACAAACACAAGGCCTCCTTCTCCAATGGATCCATATGCGAAAATGGTGGGAACACCTAGACCAGCACCCATTAACCAAAACTTCGTTAGAAGAAGTTCAATTGCACCATTAGATACCTGTGCACCACAGTCATCCATGTCACGGCCCATTCAGGTAACTGAACCGTCAGGAAGCAGGCCTTCACCAGTCAGGGATTCGTGTTCTTCATCTCCAGGTAGCAGTGATCCCTATGCAAAGCCACCAGACACACCCAGGCCTGTCATGGCATCAGAACAGTTCTCCAAACCATTGGGGGTCCCGAGATCGCCCATAGTTATGGAGCAGTCAGGGAAGGTTCCTTTAACAGCTGGAAGCAGTGATCCCTTTACTAAGCCAGCTCCTAGAACTGACACGTTTCAGAGACAGAGAGTAACTTCTGATGCATACGCGCGGCCGCCATTGACTCCTACTCCTACCCCTGTTGATAGTAGCCCTGGACCTTTTAAAACTCCAATGCGCCCACCTCAGTCCCCCCAAGATCCTTATGCATCCATGCCATCTACACCAAGGCGCGTTGCTGTTGATCCATACGAAAGGCCCCCTTTGACACCGAGACCAGTGGATAACTTTTCCCATAATCAGTCTAACGATCCGTACAGCCAGCCTCCCCTTACTCCCCATCCTGCAATAAAGGAGACTTTTGCACATCCGCCCCGGATGGTGCGGCAGCAGAGTGATTCTTTCCCTCAGTCTGGACCCATTTCAAGGCCAGCTTCTCAGGACCCTTACTCCCAGCCTCCAGGTACTCCTCGACCGGTTGCTGATCCTTACGCCCAACCTCCAGGGACTCCTCGGCCCGCCGCAGTTGATCCCTATTTGCAGCAACCACCAACACCGAGACCCGCTCAGACAGCGGATATATTTGCTCAGTCCCCAGCAAACCAGAGACTTTCGGATCCGTACGCCCAACCTCCTGGAACACCAAGGCCCGTTCTCAGTGATCCTTATTCTCAGCAACCAGCAACTCCAAGGCCAGCGATTTCAGAGAGTTTTAACAGGCCTGCAATGACGAGACCAGGACTGATACCAAATAGAGATCCTTTCCTGCAGGCGTCGCAGAACAGATTGCAGGGCACTTTCGTAAGACCATCAGATCCATGTTCTCAAACTCCCCGACCTGCGGGACCTGCAATAACGGATTCATTCAGCCATGGTCCAGCTACTCCAGCACGTGACCCCTATGATCAACCACCAATGACTCCAAGACCTCAGCCAGAATCTTTCGGAACCGGTCCACTGGCCCATGATGCTGCTGAGCAGCCACGGCCTGGATCTGAGGCCAACTTCAGCGCATCTGGAAATTCTCCGATGAGTTCTCAAGGACAGCAGTTTCCCAAAGTTTCACAGGTTCCTGGCCCAGCACCCACTACAGGAGTAACAGATCCACAGAACACAATAAATATGTCTCAAGCAGATACTGAGAAGTTGAGACAGGTGAGAATAATGTTTAATCCTGATATTAAAATTTCACAAATAGAAGAACTTCCTCCTTTCTTGTTAATATTTTTGAAGTTTCTTGCCATTAAGCATAGCTATGTAACGTAGAATTATCTTCGGTCAGTTAGTATGTTAATTTGGTCCTCCTGGATGGACCCGCAATATACAGAATATAGAAACATATGTAATTTTTAAGGAGTTTGGACAAGATCCAAAAAGGAAGCAAAGGCCATTTATGAAGCCACTGAAGATGTAGGTGACTGGTCTGTATTAACTCTTTTATCTACACCTTGAAAGGACAGTTAATTCTGTCCTATAGTAGATGAGATATAGAACTGATTGTGACTTGTTCACTGACTGAAAAAGGGAGTGTAGGCAAAGATCTCAGACGAGACGTCTCCCCTTTCAGCTGGCTGATGTGTTGAGGTGAATCCTGCTATTGGCCACTGCTCCTCTTGAGGCACATTCATTCCAGGTTTTTGTCAACGAATGTTTGGCAAAAAGCTCTTGCTGAGACAGAGATTTTCATTCAAGTGGTGGAAAGCTGCTCAGTCTCTGGAAGGAGCAATGGGAAGTGGATTTAGCAGAAAAATTGGTGGTATTTTATCACACAGAGTCAGAATAAATTCTGTAGCTTTGGTGTAAACCTCTTGCTTAGTTTTCTTCAGTGGACCTCTAGTCATCTTTTTCCCTCAGAATGTGCTTCTGCATGTGGTAAAGGGGCCTTTGTTATTGGAACAGAAAAAGGAAAAGAATGTTGCTTACCTGTTAATTGGTAACATGGGTTCACACTATACACTTTAACAAGAAGTCTGGAAATAGGATGTGTTACCAGCATCTTGCATCATTTGTTCGCTCTTCTGATTTCTGAGGTGATTATGGTAGTTTATAAGATTTTTCTGTAACAACTGAAGAATTTATTTCTTCCAAAAGGCCTAACCTAGCAGAGTGTAACACTTCCAAATATATCAGTTACAGTGTCAAGCACAATCATTTGTTTTTTTAAACAGCGCCAGAAATTACGTGAAATTATTCTACAGCAGCAGCAGCAGAAGAAGAATGCGGTTCGTCAGGAAAAAGCCTTGCAGGATGCAGCAGCTCCTGCCCATGCAGCTCCTCTTCAGCATTGGCAACAAGACAACTTAAATCAAATTTTTAACCGCCCTCCTCCTCCGTACCCTGGGAACATTAGGTCTGCTGTGGTCCCGCCGGGTGCGCCAAGGTTCACTGTGTACCCAAAAGACCAGCGTGGACCATTTCCTGCTAAAAAAGACCCCAGTTTCCAGGTGATATGAATGCCATGGGGATGAGACCTCACGGTCTTAGGTAAGATCTTTGGTCTCTTAGAACCAGGATATTACAGGGGTAGTTCTCCATTTACAGAAATTGTTACGTGGAGGGGTTTTGTGATGAAAAATCGTTTGTGTTGTCTACAGTAGCTGGTAATCTTCCTGAAGTCAGTACATACAGTGAGTTTTCCTATAAGCATCTGTAACATTAGAATGTGTATTTTACACTAACACTGTTTTACACTGTCTTTTATTGGGAATTAATGAGAAATAAAAATGGAGGAACAGCAATACTTGTGAAAGTTGTGTGACCTGAAAGTTTTGTCACCTGTAGTTTTGGGGCATTTCTTTTAAGAAAACAAAGTGAAAGGTTTGACTTTAGAGCTGATGTCTTCATAAGGAATAAACGTAATATTCTTGTTTCCATTTATAATTAATGTATAGTCAAACATCAGCTTCTGTCTGTGCCATTTTTACAGTGAATGCTATGATACAAAATGAATACCAGTATTGACATGGATTATTACTCAGGAATTAGTATTTTTAGTATTTTGCATTTATTTTAGTAATTTCTAAATCCACACAGTATTATTTTTTATGCTGAGTTGTATTAACAGGTATTTTATTTACTGAGAGTTCTTACTGTCAGTTTTCTATCCATTATTATTATTGGAATTGAAAACAGGTTGTTTATTAAACATAATTAAAGCAATTATTTTATTGTAGTCATAAAGCTCATTTAAATGTAAGCATAATTAGTCAAAATATTTATTTAAATATCTTAATGAACGCATCATGTAAAGCATTTTGGTGAATAGTTATTTAGTCAAATATGCTGACTAGGCAGGCGTGAGAAGAAAGATGATTTAGTCTTTCGTACTTTCTTTTAGATATGGGTTTCCAGGAGGTGGCCATGGTCCACCGTCAGGTCAAGAACGATTCCTGGGTCCTCAGCAGCCAATGCAACGTCCTGGAGTTCCAGCACAGCTGAGAAGATCCTTGCCTATCGATATGCCTCGGCCAGTGAACAATGCGCAAATAAATAATGCGGCTGGGATCTCTCAGCATTTTCCTCCACCGGGAATTCCCGTGCAGCAGCACAATATACTGGGTCAGGCGTTTATCGAGTTACGCCACAGAGCTCCTGATGGGAGGCCAAGGCTGCCTTTCAATCCTGCTGCTGCAAACGTGATGGATGCGGCAGCACAACACCAGCGGCATGCAGGGTTTATAGCCAGGCAGGAATTCCCAGGCCCAAGGCAGGCAGAACCACTGAGACATAATTCTCAAGGTATACCTAACCAGTTGCAGATGCCCACCAGTCTGGAGCATATGTCACAGTCCCAGCAGGATCCAATCAATCCTGACAACCCACCTGCACTTGTCATACGTTCTCTAAGCCATCCACCGGTTGCTGAGGCATTCCCAGGACCACCTCTGTCTACATCTGCACCAAGTGATGAATCTGCAAATTTGCAGATTCCCAGCCAGCCAAGTGATGGTCTAGAAGAAAAGCTTGATCCTGACGATCCTGCTGTAAAAGATTTGGATGTGAAAGACCTTGATGGGGTTGAAGTCAAGGATCTAGATGATGAGGATCTGGAAAATCTAAATCTAGACACAGAGGATGGGAAAGGAGATGAACTGGACACTTTAGATAATTTGGAAACCAATGATCCTCACCTTGATGATCTTCTAAGGTCTGGGGAATTTGATATAATTGCATACACAGACCCAGACCTTGATGTTGGGGATAAGAAAGGAATGTTTAATGAAGAGCTAGATCTTAGTGTCCCCATCGACGACAAGCTGGATATCCAGAGCAAGACAGACGAACCAAAACAGAAGGAACCAGGTGACAGAACTGTTTCCCCCCCTGAGACCCAGTCTCCACAGAAGAAATCTGCTCCGGAAAATGAAATTAAAACAGAAGTACTTTCCCCAAACACTCAGGAGGAAAAGAAGAATGAAAGTGAAAAAAGTGATGGAAATGCTGAATCCACAAGTACTCAACAGGCTGCTGAAGCTGAGTTGAAGGATGGAGAAAAGGCTCCTGTGCAGCCTGCGAACCCAGAATTCCCTGACAAAACTCCTGCTGTTCCTGCTCAAGAAACAGCTGTGCCTAGTCCAGATGCTCAGGGATCTGCTCCGCTGCCTGTTCCAGGAGCAGTAAGTTCCTGCAGTATTTCTGGGTCCACACCAGTCCTCTCAAGTTTGCTGGCTAATGAAAGCTCAGATAGCGCTGAAGCACGGACTCTGGGATCTCCGTCTCAGTCTTTGCCAACACCACAAATGAACCATGCATCAGGTATTCCACAAACACTAATGACACCTGGTGGACAGATCCTGGAAAACACGTTAAATTCGAATTTGGCCATGGTTCCACGAATTAACCATAATTTTCCTCAAGGGTCACCAAATCCAGGGTTTATTCAGGGTCAGTCATCGAATCATAACTTTGGGACGACACAGACGTCTAACCAAGCTGTGGCTGTAGCAAACCGTCCTGGTCCTAGTGGCATATCTGGTCCCCAGCAGATCATGCTCCCTCAACCATTAGCTCAGCAACAAAATCGAGAGAGACCTCTTCTGCTAGAGGAACAGCCACTTCTTCTGCAGGACCTTTTGGATCAGGAGAGACAGGAGCAGCAGCAGCAGCGACAGATGCAAGCCATGATTCGCCAGCGTTCGGAGCCATTTTTCCCCAATATTGGTATGTGGGAGTTCTATCTGTCTGTGTTCTGGTTAGCTTTTCAAAAATACAACAATAAATTGTTAAATAATCTGTAGCGCTGAAAGAAGCAGGTAGTTATATGGAGCTTGAAGGTGGCGTAGCAAAACCCAACCTGTCTAGTGGGTACAAAGGAGGTAGGGAAATGGAGCATGTGGGGACAATTCTGAACTCGGTGGCAAGGCTCCTGTTGACATTGCCAGGATCAGGGTGACTGCATTACTGCAATTTTTCTGACATCATCTCTGTCCTATGTTCTGTTTAGATTTCAGTTTCTCATGGAGTAGATGCACCCTTTGTAAACAAAATTAGATGATCAAGTGCAATAGCTGACCTTTAGATATTTGATCTGTCAATTTTCTGTTTATGGTTGGTTTATTACATTTTTTTTGCAGCATTTAGTGTCTCTCAAGAAGAGGGATCATTGAAAGCTGCTTTACTGGCAATCTAGGCAAGGCACAGAAACAGCACAAATAATTCTGCACATACTAAAAGCACGTACAAATTTAAGATAAAGTGTCATTTCCTATTTAATACAACATAGCAGTTTGAGCATCCAGATCAAGACCATCACTATCCTTTCATTGTTACTCATGAGATACGACATTCTGAAAAATGTGTTAGTTGTAACTACACTGACCATCAGGGCTGTTTGATGCAAAGACAAATTTAACCTGCCCCCTAAATCACAGTGCCATATTTGTAGTGTGGCTTGAACGTGCTGTAGCCACCCCAGGTGGCCCAGATGACTTCCAGAGGTCCCTTCCAACCCCAGCCGTTCTGCACTCCCATTTGTCCTGCTCTGTGAGGCACCTAACGGGAGAGACAGCACAAAGGCAGAGTTCACTGCACTCACAGTCTCTTCAGATGCTATATGGGATGTGTGCGTTTCTGCCTGTAGGGCTGCTGGTAATTACAGGGTGGTAAGAACTGGTAGTAACAGTTTTCTTAGTATGTTAAGTAGTGGTGCATCAGTTTTGTCAACTGAACTCACAGAAACAATTCTTCCTCCCAATTCTTAAACCTGAAAGAATTTATTAATCTGTTGGGTCATCAGCCTTATTCGTTCTGGGGCCCTCCTGAGAGTGACCTGCTCTGCTTTGTGTGTTGTGGCTGAGAACAAGGACAGATGCTGCTGGAGCAGCTTAGAGGATATATGAAACTACATACTAACCATGAATTTCATAATGGAGAGGACAAGTAATGTGAAATAATAATGCAGCTATGTTGTTTTACTGATGATTTATGCATGAGCTAGATCTAAACAAGTCTATTCCAGTTAATAACTTGTAATATTCAGCTGTGTAATTCACTTTTCCTGTTTTCCTTTTACAGACTTTGATGCAATTACTGATCCCATAATGAAAGCAAAAATGGTGGCTCTTAAGGGGATCAATAAAGTCATGGCACAGAGTAACATGGGGATGCCACCAATGGTTATGAACAGGTAGGCAACACATGATACCATTCTTTGGGGCTACAAAATGTGAAAGGAAATTATAGAGTTAGGAGCAACTGTGCACAGGAAATGGAAAAAATTAAAAGTGGAGAAAGATCTTTTTGTCATGTAGTTGATAGTCCATGCTAATACAAGATTGTCTCCTAATGATAAAACGATGGCTGCACGTGTAATAGTTCAAATTCATGTTGCAGCATATCAATTAATGCTAAGTATAGTTAAGATTTAGCCCAAGTAATGGAGGTTTCATCCTCTCTTTAAATCTGTTTGAGGACAAAAGGAGCTGTGAACTGTGCAGACTTCACCATGGCTGCCTTTACCACAGGTGGGCAGTCTGTGGCCAGAAAGGATCTGCTGCTTTTCTTTTTAAAGGCAGACAGTTAAAACAGTTTGTTTCTCCTTTCTAACACATACTTCAGTGTTACATGATAACATGTGGCTTGCCAGAGGTGTTTCCACAGCTGAATGTGCTGGTGACCAGGATCCAAAATCCATTCAACCCTTTTTTCCCCTATCAATTTGTATTAAAACATAAACACAGATATTTTTTTTGCGCTTCTACACTGTTTTAGTACAGTACATAATGTTTACTTCATCTCTTTGAAAAGTGTGAATTGTAGTAGTTTCAACCAAGGGCACAGTGTTGTAGCATCAAATGAGAATTAATATCCTCCAGACGTTGAAAAGGTTTGGTGCAGAAGTTCAAGCAAGTGTCTGTAAAATATTTTGATGCTTTGTGTAAGCTTGGTGTAATACAAAAGGTTGTCTCTCCCCTACAATACTCACCAGTTTTAAAAGTTGTAATTTCACTTCTGTTTATATATCAATAGGTTTCCCTTTATGGGTCAGCCAGTGCCAGGGGCTCAGACCAGTGAAGGCCAAAATCACATGCAGCAGGCAATTACACAGGTAATACAACTTGGTATGGGGTTTAAACAGAAGTGTTTAATAATGATTACTGGTTTTGGTTTTTTAATTGAATCATGATTTAATACCTTTGTCTATATGTTTTACTGACTTTTCTAGGACGGAAGCTTGACGCCTCAGATTTCTAGACCTAATCCTCCCAATTTTGGTCCTGGTTTTGTCAGTAAGTGCAGATCTAATCATTTATTGTATGTTGATGTTTCATTGTACAGTTCTGTGTTGTTGAAAATGAAATATCTGTAAGTGGATCCTGTCTCAGAAATTCATCCCTTTAAAATTGACTCATTCATCATTATGATACCAACTAATAAAGGGGTGCATAGTAAGTGCTATGAGCATGTTGTCTAGAAGCTGCTGTCAAAGAGACACCATAAGGAAAGAAGGAAACAGAATGAACAGGAAGTTAGTGTTGTTTGGGTTTGTGTGAGAATAGAAATTCATTAACTGACAGACTGCTATGTCAAAATCCTGGTCTTTGGTTTTGTTGTAATGTTCTGAGCTCGGTGTTGGTGGGGAGTGTTAAACTACAGAAGCCAGAAGTTTTGTGCAGCATCATCGTCATTTTAACAAATAGCAATAAAAGCTTTCCAGGCTTTAGTTAAGCAAGACTGGCTGGGAGCCACAGCTGTTGAAAGCAGAAATATATAGCACTAGTATTTTGCATTCCTTGTTTCTGGTTGCCCTAGATCAGTTGTAAATCCTAGTCTCTATGATAAGAAGGATTTATTAGCAGAAATTTAAGCTGAGCATCTATTGAGAGAGAGAGACCACATGTAAAAAAGTGTTTCCATCACTGCAAAAATTCGATTTGATATTTATGTGTAAGAAGGAGAAGTGAATGCCTTCATCTTTTCCAGAAACCGGAGTAGCAGGACCAATTATGCAACGAGGAGCTTTTGCAATATTAGCTGTATTAATTTCTGGTGACATTTGACATGGCACTCAGTGGTGGCCCTGCTCTGGTTGGCGTAGTCCGGTTCTGAGCATTGAGAAAACCTTGATTTCTCATTTCAGTAGTAGTTATTCTTACCTGGAACGTGTTAATATTTCACTGCTTTCATTTGCGCTTTCGTGTTGCTCCCATCTGCAGTTACTCTCCATCGTTTCCACTCAATTGTCGCTTCAGGTTATGTGATTATTTTTGCAGGATTTATCGTTAAAAGAACGGGCACCCCTCAAGACTGCAGCTCCATGAATTGATTTAGTGGAGCTGTCGCTACCGCAGTGACTGTTTAAGTAGAGGGTGGTAGGGACTGGAGCACGAGGAGGACGTGGTTATATTGAAATCATACTGTATCTTTATAATAGGTGTCAACGATACTGTACCTTTAACATAGGTATCTTTATTAAACAAACTATCTTTACAAAGAAAATCCATGCCATATTCCTGGTTACCCAGCTCATCGCCACAATGCGATCAGGAGACAAATGATGCCATCACCAAACCTTCTCTCTCGCCTTCTGGGCTTAGTGCAGATCAAGTGTTGTCACACACGTTTGGTTTCCCTCAAGAAAAGCATCTGAGAGCAATGGACTGCTCACAGCAGATGAGCGTTTCTCGTTTGTTAAATGAGTAATGTCTCAGTTCCAGTCCAAATGAGAGTGCGGTTGTTTATGGGAAGGAAAGGCTCTGGAGCTGAAGGCCTTGTGTGAGGACTGACAGAAGGTTATTTTTACAAAGTCAATATCTTCCTTGCATTTCATGAATATTTGATGGATGTTTATAATTTTACCTTTTTATAGTAGTAGTAAAAATAGATTTTATGTCTACAAAACTCTTCCCCAAACACCAGAATTAATGAGGCCGTGTTTCCTGTAAATCTATGACCTTACTCCCTAATCTGTTTCCCTCTACCTGAGTACGTCCAGACGTCTTCCATGTCCCCTCCTCTGTGGCAGAGCAGGGTACCACCAGGTTCTGTAGCTGCTTTCAGAGCTGCGTTTGCTCGCTGGCCAGCAAGTGTGCGTTTACTGGCTAGACAGTGGGTTAATGTCCCTTGAAATTAAGGGACTATGTTAAAACTACTTTCTCTCAATAAATGCAGTAATTTGGATCTCTGAGTCCTTTACTCAAATCACCCCAAGAGCTTCATCTCTCTTGAGATATCAAATCCTCTGTCAGGTTTGGCTGAGCTTGACCAATGGCTTCTTAAAGTATGGGGGGAACCTGATTGTTAAACTTCATCTCGACAAAGTAGGATGAGAGCTCACCCCCAGGATGAGATCATACCATACTTAATTTCCCTTCTCTCTAGATGATTCACAAAGAAAGCAATATGAGGAATGGCTGCAAGATACACAACAACTTCTTCAGATGCAACAGAAGTACCTTGAGGAGCAGATTGGAGCACACAGAAAATCCAAAAAGGCGCTCTCAGCAAAGCAGCGCACAGCCAAGAAAGCTGGCCGTGAGTTCCCAGAAGAAGATGCAGAACAGCTTAAACATGTTACTGAGCAGCAAAGTATGGTCCAGAAACAGCTAGAACAGGTAACCATGTGTTATCCAAACTGATCACCTTAATACTGAGCTGTCATACTGGTGTGACTCTTTCCTTTAAATCTTCTAAAAGGCAAATTGAAATGCTTAAATACAGTGGAGTTTATTTAAATGGAGCCACTCCCTATCGTATTTTGTGCATGTACCTGGAGCTGTAGAAGAATAAGCTGTGGCAAACATGACAAAAAGCTGTTTTAGTACTTTGGGAAGAGGGGAAATTCCTTGGCAAAATGACTTGCAGCAGAGTTCCTGGCACCATGAAAAACATAAATAATAGATTCAGAGGAAAGTCTCAGCATGCAGGGCTTTGTTTCAGGCTTGAATGAACCTCATAACTCAGTCTTTTTCAGGTGTCCTTGTGTGATCAGAACCTCTTGGTTACGTGCCAGTTAAGTGTTACTGTTTGAAAATCTCTTTTTGTTATTTCTTTAGTTGTTAGTTTTATGTTCTGGGTTTATGATTGGTCTAGTTCCTAGATGCCGATCATCAGTGTGTTCTATCTGTTATGGTATCATGGAATAATGTAAGTCCAAGGGATATCTGGAGATCATCTTGTCTACTGATCAAGTCTACTGATCAAAGCAGAACTGGCTTCATGGTTAAATCAGGTTGCTCAGAGCCTTGTCCAGTCGAGTTTTTCAAGTCTCCAAGGGTAGAGATTGCCCACCGTCTCTGGGCCCCAGTTCCAATGTGTAACCACTTTCACTGGGTTTTGCTTTTCTTTCTTCATACTCACTTGGAATTTCCCTTGCTACATTGTGTAACTGTGATCAGAGTAAGTGAGATTAAAGTTAAACCTGTGATAGCTTGGATAAATCTATGCTTTGGCCAACACTACTCAATGCTGCGTTCCTCAAGACATGGTTTATAAATCATCTGGCATGATTATCAGGATCAGCTGGACCTGCTGA
>NW_010195386.1:21828-23592 GCF_000695765.1 Mesitornis unicolor
TAGAAATATCCTTTATTAATATGGGGAGGGGGGAAATTGGCAGCAGGCTGCTTGGAATGAAGTTGTAAGTGATACCTGAACCTCAAGTTCTTGCTCCTGCATTGCGTCAAGACAAAGTATGCTCTGGATGCAGTATTGCTTGGCTTCTCGCCTCACTATGTGGAAGAGGGATGGAGCTGATAAAATACCTCTGCATAACTTCTTCCTTTTTCTTTTTTCCCCTCCACAATGAATCACAAGTAGAATAAATGCAAAACAAATCACTTTAACCAATCTTTGTTGTACATATATCAGTCTTGTCTTACAGTGGTTATGTTGAAGTAACAGCTGCTAATCATGACATCGCTGGCAGATTCACATAGTGCTCCATAACTAAGATTCTTTTATTTTTCATATTTCATAAACTTCAGTTTCATATACTGCTGGTAAATGCCCTTCACTTCCCTTCAACCACTGATTTATACCAGTCATCCATGTCTTAAACAGTGCTTCATTATATACCTGGTATGAGCTTAAATAAGCTTTTCTGAAAGCGTATTTTTAAGGACTGTCTGGCTGAAGCAATTCGCCACTCTTTCAAATCAGATCAAGTAATTTTTCTGTAATCAAGCTTTTGTTAGGTTTTGCAAAGAGCAAAGTCTTATGTGTGTATATATAGAGAGGAAAGAGCTGTCAAATCCCTGTGAATCGGTCCTGGAGACAGGCGCAGAGAAACCGGAGCTGACTTTGTGCAACAGGAGCTCGTGTCTGACAGAGTTATTAGCTGCGGCCTGGAGCCATGCAGACACTGCCACACTGTCTGAGGGGCCAGGGCAGTTTAACTGCTTTTTTGGCATGGTGCTGTGCCCATGCTAATGAGCTCTGCCTCCTTCTCCCCATCGCCGTTAACATCACCAGATGGACTTGCGCAGGTCGGCTCAGGCCCAGCTGGGATCGCAGCTAATTCCAAGTACGGCCACGTGGTGATCCGCCACTGCAGATCCCGGGAGGGCGCAGGGGTTTGGATGCCTCGTTGCATGGGGTACAGAGCCAGCACAGGTTTAGTGCTGTGTGCCCATGGAGAAGTCCTGGAGCGCTGGACTGTGCAATGCAGATCCAGTTGGTGGCTTTATGTGGTGGCACTGTTTATCTGGTGGTGTCACTGCCAAGCCAGAGCTCATAAATCGTCTTGGACCCGAGATCACTGTGTAAACAGCCTTTTGGGTGCATCTGTCCTGCATTCTGGAGCGTGTCCTGGTATGTCTCTGTTATCCTGAGATTTCTGGCTTGTCCCTTGCCCCAGATACAGGAGAGTGCTGTCATCTTTTAATTATGTTATGGACTTTTTCTGTCAGTACACATAGCAAATGGAAGTTGTGGAAGTCACAATCTAATGAATAGAAGTGCAAGAGAGACTTTCCTTAATGGATGTGTTATTAACCAGTGGATTACAAGTCCTTTTATTTTCTGAGAGAGCAATGTAGTTATGTATCTGGGTTTCTGAAATGCTCTGTCTTTGTCCACTGTCAAATCCTTCCATTGGCTCCTCCATGCCTTAAAAATAAACTTAGGCTTAATTTCTAATGCCTAAATCAAGTTTATTTTCATCCTAAAATTCAGAATTTTCAAGCAGCGGTTGCCATTTTCATCTGCTGTGTGATGTTTGAGCATCTGCCTGTGAATAAATGGGAATCTGCCTTGCTGTTTTCCTGCGAACTTTTCTTTTCCAATTACATCTTTTAAAAACTTCTGCTGATGTGTGAAGATCATCCATCTCACTCTTTC
>NW_010195386.1:23623-30143 GCF_000695765.1 Mesitornis unicolor
CTCTGTGTTCCTAAGTGTTGTTATCCTGTGCATGGATGACGAGATCTGTAGGACAAGGATCACTTTTGGTTTAGGGTTGTGTATCCTCTAGCGCAGTGCAGTCCTGGTATGTAATAAGAACTTTGAAGCACTGTTATTTAAAAAAACAATTGGGATGGATAGTATTTCTAATGTGGTTATTTAGCCTTAAAAAGGGAGAAAAAATAAGACTGTGCAGAAACACTGTTTTAGCCTGAGGTTCATTGTCTGCTGAAATTGAAATGGTGAGTTCCATGTTTTGTGCTACTTGCATAGTCAGTAGATGTCAGAGATGAATGATGACTTTTTAAATCTCCAGATTCGCAAGCAGCAGAAGGAGCATGCAGAGCTGATTGAGGAGTACCGCATCAAGCAGCAGCAGCAGTGTGGCTTGGCACCCCACGCGCTCATGCCAGGCGTCCAGGCTCAGCCACCGATGGTTCCAGGAGGAGCATCACCAGCAATCAATCAGCAGAACTTCCCCATGGTGCCACAGCAGCTCCAGCATCAGCAGCACCCAGTGGTAATCTCCGGGCAGTCCAATCCAACCAGAATGCCAAATTTGCCTGGATGGCAATCTGCAAACGCCCCTGCAAGTCACATTTCCATGAATCCAGCAAGGATGCAGCCTCCAATGACGCCGTTGCCGATTACTCCTGGTACACCAGCTCCTGTGCCTGGTGCAAACGCAGCTGCACAGTCGGGGCCACCACCGAGGGTGGAGTTTGAGGACAATAACCCTTTTAGTGAAAGTTTTCAGGAGCGGGAAAGAAAGGAGCGGTTACGAGAGCAACAGGAACGGCAGCGCATCCAGCTTATGCAGGAGGTAGATCGACAGAGGGCTTTACAGCAGAGGATGGAGCTAGAACAGCATGGTATGATAGGGTCTGAATTAAATAACAAAACATCCTTATCTCAGATACCTTTCTTTAATTCTGATCTACCCTGTGATTTTATTCAAACCCCACGACCTCTTCAGCAGTCTCCGCAGCATCAACAGCAACCAATGGGGCAAATCCTGCAGCAAGGTCCCGTGACCTCGCCTCCTGCCACGAACTTTATGCAAAGCAGCGAGCGAAGGCCGGTGGGACCTGCAGCTTTTGGACCTGATGCGTCTGCTGTTCCAGGTGGAGCCCCAAATTTCCATAATGTGAAGCAAGCGCATGGGAATGTCCCTGGGGCCACCTTTACACAGAACCAAGCCAGGCCCCCATTCGGTTCTGCTGTACCTTCATCTGCAGCGCTCAGCAGCGGTGCCCCGTGTGGCTCGGACAGCAGCGTGCCCCAGGCAGCAAACTTCCCCGGATCCAGCCAGTCTCTCATACAGCTGTACTCAGACATAATCCCTGAAGAGAAAGGGAAAAAGAAAAGGACGCGAAAGAAGAAAAAGGACGATGATGCCGAGTCAATAAAAGCCCCGTCAACTCCACATTCAGATATAACTGCGCCGTCAACCCCAACCATTTCTGATTCTACCTCCACCCCCACGATTAACACCCCCAATGAACTTTCACGTCACCAAGATGAACAGGAGTCGGTGGAGTTAACAGGTCCATCAACGTCGAGTGCGGGAGAGAGCCAGACCTCTGCAGAGCTGGAGTGCAAGCTCCCCAGCAGCAGCCTGCCACAGAAACAGCCCAGTGTAAATACAGAGACTGAGAAGGCCAAAACGGATGGCCCTACCAGCATTCAGGAGGTTAAACTAGAAAAGGCAGAAACTGATCAGTGCTCGGATCAAGCTGAGCCTAAACCAGAAAATCCAAGCAGTATTAAGGTGGAAGAAGATAAGGTGACAGCACAGCCTGCAGCTCCAGCGCAGAGCCCAGCACAGCCAGCGAGCGTCCCAGCAGCAAAAGGGGAGTCAGGGAATGAACTGCTGAAACACCTGCTTAAAAATAAGAAATCCTCATCTCTTCTAAGTCAGAAATCGGAGAACAGTGGCCGAACAGAAGAGGAGGCTTCTGGGGATAAGAAGTTGGCAGAGAAGCAGAATCCAGCTGAAGGAATGGTGAGACTCTTACTGGTTTTGTTATACCGTGGTCATCAGTGATCAAAGGCTGGTCTGTGCCACTGCCACAGGCGTTTGGGAAAAGGGGGGGAGATAACCTGCCTGCACAAGGGGGGAATGAACAGCTTTAAGGGATTTTTACCTCCCTTCCTGCCACCTTCTCCATGAGTAAATCATCGGTGTTACAAAAAGAATGAGTTTTAATGTGACTTCATAGATCAGGGTGTTCAGAAATTATTAAAATGGAAAAAAAAAGTATTTTCTATAGATAATCCTCTTTAAAAATGCCACTTCCTAAAATTTGCTGTGATTAAGACAAGATTTTACGGTGTGACTCTTAATTACCTCGTAGTATGTTTCTGTACAGTATACAGTGTCTGTGTGCTGCTTTCCTCTGTGAGATAAGAGACTGATAAAGAGCAGCAGGTAACCTAGGTAGGTGTTCAGGATCCACGGTTAAAACGTATGTGGCAGGAATAGTGGTGAGAGTACTTGTGGTAGAGGTCATGTAGAGCTGTTTAAAACAATAATTGATAAAAAGAAGTTGGACTTTCTTTGGCTTTCCACTATCTGTTGCACTACCAAGTCCTATTCTGGTTGCTTTTTCTGATGCCTTTTGTGTGAAGAATGGCTTTGCAAATTCGTACTGAAAGTGTTTAAGCAATGGTGCACTCCAGGAGTGTTTCACTATACTGTCTGTGTTTCTAACCTCAAAATACGTTTGTATTACATTAACTTACACGCCTGTTTTCTGTAACCAGCTCTAAGGCTGCAACTTTATTTTAGGAGGTATTCAAAAGAAAGTGTTTCTGGTCTTTGAGGTTTAATGATGTTTTCAGATGTCAGTGGTGTTAATGACAAGTCATGAGTGTAGGGACAGTGCAGCAGTTACAGTTGCCAGTGAGACAGCAAAGTAAACAAACCATAAAATACAGTTTGTTCTTGGTGAGGTTTATTATATTGTGTGTGATCTTTCAACCATTGTGCAGTAAATTTGAATGAACCGAATGTCAAAATGTCAAAAATTCTGCTTCATTTTTTTTTATATCAGCAAACTGCAGGAAACCCGATGCAAGGTGCATTTGGGTGCAGTAACAGCCAGCTACAGAGAACAGAGGTAGGACCCGAAACCAAGAAACAGAGAAATAAGCGAACTCAGAGGACAGGAGAGAAGGCAGCTCCTCGGTCCAAGAAAAGAAAAAAAGAGGAAGAAGAAAAGCAAGCTCTTTACCCAAACGCTGATACCTTCATCCAGTTAAAACAGGTAGGTGTACAGAGCCTGGGGAATGTGTCAAGAGGACACTGGAAAGAGGGAACCTCTCATGGTGGAAATGAAGTTGATTCAACAAAGTTGAATTTCGAGTACAGGGTGGAGAAAGTGAAAGCTTCTGTGTAACCAGGAAATTTAAAGTTTTGATTTATTTCAAATTGGAAGATGTACTGATGTGGCAGGCGTTTGGTAATCTCAAAGCCATGGAGTTCCTGTCGGCTCTGGCAGCCTCTGTGGCTGAGTCGTGGCTCCAATGGACAGGAACCACCTTCCCCAGCAAACAGAGGCCTGTGCTTGACACAGTTTTCTGATAGTGGGTAAATGCTGATTATTTTTTAGACTAGAAACCGCTCCACCGATGTTTGGAGATCTTGCAGTGTTTCTGTAATTAAAGTTAAATTAATTATAGTTATGGTTAAATTAATTTCTAACTTTTTTTTCTTTTAATACAGCAGCTTTCTCTTCTGCCTCTGATGGAACCAATAATTGGAGTGAGCTTTGCGCACTTTCTTCCCTATGGCAGTGGCCAGCTCAGTGGTGGCAATCGGCTCGTAGGAAGTTTTGGTAGTGCTACTCTTGATGGGGCTTCAGATTACTACTCCCAGCTCATTTACAAGGTATGGTCTTAATCTGGGTTTCCATGGTGTGTTCTCTGTGGGAAGGAAGCCCATGCCATGATCACTGCTGGTTGGTTCGAGTTCTGCCTTTTACACAACCAGAAGATAATTTTGTGTTGCTAGACTGGATAGACGGTGCGGTGGTGAAACACTCACCTTTGTTTGACTCTGAAATTGGAAATCAGTTCTGGAAACTGTGCTGTAAACTAATTAAAACCTACAAGTATTCCTTTTACAAATGGATGCTAAGTAGTGACAGTTGTAATTACAGTTTTATGGAGCAGAAAAGGCTGAATTCTGAGTACTTTGCAGTCATTGAAAGCATTAAAGCAGTTCTTAATGTGAACTAAATGGGAAATAGACTTTCCTCATTAGTCCACTAAGCCCTAACTAAGAACCTGAGGACTATAACGAAGTGGGCTATTTGTTGACGAGCTAATAACCACAGAATTTAAAACTCAATCTCTGAGATGGGAGTGATAATACTGGGAGAGCAGCAACATAGTGAACAGACAGAATTGAATTTGCTGCTTGGCTGCCCTAACATAAAACTTCAGCAACTTAATAAAAACCAGTGGTGTTTACTGCAGCCTCACCTGTGTGTAAGCTGAGAGTCTAACCAAGCAGAAATAGTTGTTGTGGTCAAGAGTAGTAAGTATCAGCTTTGTAGGCATGACTGTGGCAGGAAAAGATACTGAAGTTCTCATTTAATTTTTGGCTAAAATATGGGCAGTTGACTAAGCCAGCAAGAAGTGGCCTGGAGTGTGAACTTGCAGTGTCTGCTTCTCCATGGTAACTGCTTCAGTGAAACCTCAGCCTGTGCCAAGTGTGAGGAAGCTTCCCCTTTAGCGAAAATGGGGTAAGCTGGCTTGGGTGTGGTGATGGCGAGTGGCTGTGGAAGAGCTCTCTCAGTCCTCAGTTCAGACCTTTGCGTAACCTGTAGGAACTTGTTGGGGCTCCCAAACTGTTTCTAAAAACACTTTTTGTGCCTTCCTGTAAATTTAGCTATGTCTTGTTAGTAATGTATACTCCTCATGTAAACTGTTTCTCTGATAACATCACTGAGAGAAGAGAAGCAAAACATTGTGTCTCTTACAGTAGATAATGTATTTCATTGCATTCTTGAGAATTAACTATCGCTGCTTATCGGTGCTGTCTCTGGGTGTAAAAATAAGAGTGGGTTACATTGTGTAGTACTACAACAAGGCAAGTTGTCACCTTGTGATCCATGGCTCATTTACAGTTCTTTAATTTCGTGCAGCAGAATAACCTGAGCAATCCTCCGACACCCCCAGCCTCTCTTCCTCCCACACCACCGCCGGTGGCATGCCAGAAGTTGGTGAATGGCTTCGCGACCACCGAGGAGCTTGCTGGCAAGGCTGGTATGTTGGGAGGTCACGACGGTAAGGCTCATACGTGTTGTTTCCACAATGAATGGGTCAAGTTTGGAGCAAATTACAGAATAGATAACTGGGATGCTTTTCAGCTGCCACAGTCTTCCTTTACAAAAACAGTATGCCAGGGCTTTTTAAGGTTGTAATCATCATTATCCCACTTTTACACCAGTATAATGTCAATATATAATGTTTTCCCTTTCCCCTTTGAAAACATGTTGAGAAAAGTGAAGAAACTTTTAAGAAATGAAAAAGAAAAGACCATTTTTTTACATCAATTACAAATGACTAAGCAGTAAGTTGAGCCTACTCAATAGTCCCCCTAAAGGTATCCTCAGCAGGCTTTATGGGTAGTGATTATATATATTCTGATGCTTGTAATTTGGTCAATTAAGATTACTTTCTATTAAACAAAAACTTTACACTCCCTTTTCATAAGGACTGTTCAGTGGTTAAAGTCCTTTTTTCCAGCCCCTTTTCCTTTGTTGTTACAAAGTTGATTTTTGTTTGGTTTGGTTTGGTTTTTTAAGTAAAACAGAAATCCTCTCATACTGGCAGAAGGCCCACTCAAAAACCTTTTGAGCCCTTTTTGCTCAAAATTTGCACATTTTTTGTAAATGTGGAGATTAATCATCAATGGTCAAAAATTATTGAACTAGGAGTGGATGAGAGTGATATTTGCATCTGCTGCAGTGCCTTGGTTGTATCAGGGAGCCACCACTACCCCAGTACACAGAATATTTATCAATGGAGGAGCTGTACAGGTGTCTCATTGAGCTCTGCATTTCTCTTTTTAGTTACCAAAGCTCTGGGACCAAAGCAGTTCCAGTTGCCTTTCAGACCCCAGGATGATTTGTTAGCAAGAGCAATGGCTCAGGGCCCTAAAACTGTGGATGTTCCTGCTTCACTTCCAACCCCACCTCACAACAATCAGGAGGAGTTAAGGTGGGTTTTCCTTGACGTCTCCAGATGCGTTTTTGGAGCAGATTCTGTGATCTTTCAAGATGAAAATGTGAAGAAACCAAATCTGTTGTGCACAGCCACGCTGTGCAGTGAATAATGGGATTGTTTGGCCTAGTTAACTCCCAGCATTTCACATGTAATGTAGTGAAATAGATTATTTCTTTCACTGCAAGACTCTAGATCCTCTTAAATTGTTAAGAATTCATAATCTTGCTCTCTTAAAAATGGAAAAAAACTACATATATATATA